>NW_015162490.1:1111107-1118870 GCF_001447785.1 Gekko japonicus
GCTGGGGACTGCATGGAAGTCTTGGGGCCTTGGCAGGAAGTCAGGGGGCCAGGCCCCCGAAATGCCCCACTGTAGCTATGGGCCTGCCCAACCGCAACCAGTCAAAACACTTATTTTTTAAATTTATATCCCACACTCTCAACCCTTTTGGACTCACGTAACAGCTCACTCAGGGCTATTTTTGGGCAGGAACGCACAGGAACGGAGTTCCGGCTGGCTCCCGAGTTGGCCACGCCCAGCAGGAGCTCATTAGCATAACAGGCCACACCTAACAGCAGAAACTCATTAGGATTGGCTACAGTAAGCGTGTGTGGCCTAGCATGCAAAGGAGTTCCTGCTACAAAAAAGGCCCTGGGTTTTGACAACAAACAAGGTAAACAGAATATGAAGCAAAAGGTGGGTGTGGCTGGATAACCAGACTTCTGGTAACAAGGGGTTTGGCTTCATACGCTAATGACCTGTGCTGTCAGGGGTGTGGTCTAATAAGATAATACGTTTCTGCTGTTGGGTGTGGCCAATTATGCTAATGAGTTCCTGCTGGGCTTTTTCTACCTAAAAAGCCCTGAGCTCACTGATGTATAAAAAAGTAATATTCAGTTTGGCAGCCGTGTTGGTTTGAAACAGCAGAATAAGGTTTAATTCTGGGTATAACGAACTTTCATTCTGGGTATAAGCTTTCATGTGCGTATACTGAAGAAGTACGCACGCACACAAACTTTGTTGGCCTTAAAGATGCCACTGGACTCGGTATAAAAAGTAAGAAAGTTTGCCATTGCCTCCTATTTCTACAAGACACACAAGTCCTTTTAAAAAGCTGTTCTGTATTTCTAACTGAGACTACTTAAGTGCTTTCGCTGTCTGCCCATGCGCCTCGGCTAAGCTTGTAGTATGTTCCTGTGATGGCTTCACGTGATCAGCACTGACTGCACTGGCACAAAGCAGCTGGCAATGTTGGTCCTGCAAAGACACATTTGACTGTGCGGGAACAAAGAGAGGGTGATTTGCAAGTAATTCTGTGTTTTGCAAGTGGGCCAAGCCCAAGTAAGTCAGTGAAGTGACCGTATCTCAACCCCAGGGACAGAGGCCTCTGGAATGGACAAAAGCAACTGCAAGCTGAAACTTATTTGTTATTTATTGGGGCAGGGGTCCCCAACGTGGCATCTGCGGGCACCACAGTGCCTGCCAACCTCTTCCCTGGCACCCGCCAAGTGCTAGTGTGCCACTGAAGATTGCCAGGTGACCTTTGGCGAGTCACACGTCCTCAACCTAACCTACCTGACAGGGTTGTTGTGAGGATAAAATAGAGGAGAATGACATAAGCCACTTTGGGTCAGGGCAGGGGTCATTTCATAGAAAAAGAGCTAGGGGAACTCATTAGCATAACTCATTAGCATATGCCACACCCCCTGCCATCACCGGAAGGGTGTCATAAGGCCACACCCACCACTCAGTCTTAGTCTTAAAGGTGCTATTTGTTAGTCTTAAAGGTGCAGGAGTGCAAGGAAGCCCCGCGAAGGCCCCCTGCCCCCAACGGTCCCGGCCGCCGCCGGCCTTATGGCTCCACTGCCAAGCCCCATGAGGGGCCTGGCGTGGACCTCCAAGGCCGGCGGGAGTGCGAGGAAGCCCCGCCAAGGCCCTCCCTGGCCCCAGGCAGGCAGGGGTGGGGAGAGGTGGGGAGGAAGCAACTTACCCTCCCTCTTCTCCTGCCTCCTCCTGGCTGAATGAGAGCTGGAAGCGGGGCAGATGGAAGCAGGGGGTGGGGCTTCGTTGTGTGCTCCGCCCCCCGCACCTCACCCGGGGGAACTGCGATCGCCCGCGATCCCCCCCGAATCTACCTCTGGGTCAGGGTATAAATGGATTAAATATATAAATTATTAGCGAGCAGGTGGCCGGATTGGCCGGTTGGCCGGATTGGCCACTGAAGATCTGATTGGCTGTACATTTACAAGTTATTGATGTATAATGTCTGTTGTGCTTTGATTTATTTTGTGTTGTTATGGGCAATGGCCAAGACAATAAACTAAACTTGCTGTTTGGCTGTACATTTCTTTTAAACATACTTTTAAATTTGATTTTATATAACTTTTAACAATGAAAAAACACAACTAACGAATATTAATTTGTAGAACAACTCGTACACTATAAGAACACCAATACTAAGGTTTAAATACATTGATAGACATTACTGTAATTAGTAAAATACAAAGTCCATATATTTCCTAGCCAGAATACAAGCTCCGTTAGGATTAGAGGAAACATAAGAAAAGGGAAACCATTTTTCAAAAAATCGTTTGTCTTTGGAGGAGTCTCATCCACTACCAGCTGTGTTGCAATTTTATCCATTGCTGCAATATCCCATATTTTAGAGAACCACTGTTTCAAAGAAGGTATTGTAGTTTGTTTCCAAAATTGGGCTATCAGGGTTTTGGCAGCAATAATTAGTGAAGAGGCTAATTCAACTTTATGCTTTGATAAAGATCAATCAGGCCAAAAATGGAGTAATATGGATTCAGGAGTAATAGGTATTGAGTGACCCAGAATTACGTTGAGAACCGAAATAACAGTCGTCCGAAACCTAAATATTTTTGGGCACCCCCACCAGCAATATAAAAAAGTTCCTGCTTGGCCACAGCCTTTCCAGCAACTAGAATTTGTCTTAAATTTGCACTGGAACAGACCCATTGGTGTTGTATACCAACTGGAATATATCTTGGAGTTATGTAATTTTATGTTCAATGATTTAGTAGTAGGCTGTACATATTTTAAAAAAATTTCAGTGGCAGCTCCCATTACAGTGTTATTTTCTCTCTCTCTCTCTCTCTCTCTCTCTCTCTCTCTCTCTCTCCCCAAATGTATTTTTTTCATTACCTTTCTTCTCTCCTGCACGTGGGCATCCTCTGTGTGTGTGGAGGGCTCTGCCTCCCACGGCAGCCATTTTGTGGTTGCTCCTACCACCCTGTGTCAGAATTCCAATGGTGCCCACAGGATCAAAAAGTATGGAGACCCCATGTTAAGTAGGGTTGCCAAGTCAAAATATCTTACCGGCGGGGGAGCCTCGCCGGGCTCCGGGAGCTGTCCTTCGATGCGCGCGTGCCGCCAGCACGTCGCCGGAAGTGACGCGCGACGTCGATCACGTTGAAGGAGTGGCCCCGATTGTCGGAGGGAAAACCATAGAGTTTTCTCTTCGACGATCGGGGCCACGCCCCCAACATAATTGACGTGGTTGTGTCACCGGAGGTGACGCAGCCACGTTATGCTTTGGGGGGCGGAGTTCCCACCGGGGCCCGATTCCGCAGCAGCAGAAATCAGGCCTCTGAAGCGGGGCTTTACCTGCCACCCGCCCGCACTTGGCAGCCCTAATGTTAAGGCCTGCTTTGGTCCTGTAGCACAAGCTGCCTGGCACAGCGTTGGGCTGGAGGCAAACTTCAACAGAAAACATCAAGGTGATTTCATCAGGAGCTTGCTTTGCATGTCAATGAGGGAGTTCAATCAGAGTAAGTTCACTTGGCAATCAAGCTCCTGCTTGAAGTTCTCAGAGAGTCTAATCTGCTACCAGCTAACGCGCCTTCTGAGCGACAGAGTAGATTCCTGCATCCAGACAGTAGATAACTAACATGGAAGTATAGCTTCACAAGGGTAAGGAACATCACAACTGGGAGCGGTGGCGCAGGCAGTTAAACGCCTGCGGTAACAACACTGAACAGCCACTAAGGCTGTTCGAGACCCACCGCGGCCAGGGTGAGCTCCCGGCCCTAGTCCCAGCTCCCGCCCACCCAGCGGTTCGAAAGCGCAATAAGCATAATGCGAGTAGATAAAATTGGGTACCTGCCTTAGATGGCAGGGGGCACCCTCCTCCTCCTTGTGGGGTGTGCGGCGGCGGCGGAACAACGGAGTGGTTGGCGAGCGAAGTGGCGGAGTGATCGGCAAGGAGCCCTGGCGACCTAGTGATGTTGAGCGACGGAGACTGGGCGGAGGCGGAGTCGTGGAGGTACGGGAGCGTGACAGCGCAGCGGAGCTGTGGCTGGCGCGTGGCCGCACCCCAGGATAAAAGCCCGCCAGAGGAAGTCGCTGGAAGCAAGACCCGTCCCCAAAGAAGCAAGACCCGCCCCAAGGCGCCTGGAGATTGACCACCAAGAAGAACACCTGAAGCCCGCTGGAAAGAGCCAACAAGAGCTGCCTGGGTGCTGGTAGGCAAACACTTCCCCCAGTTAATGTGGCCCTAGGTAGGAAATTAAAATCGTATGTAAACCGCTCAGAGACCCTTCGGGGTTCGAGCGGTATATAAACTGAAAGTTAAATAAATAAATAAATAAATAAATAAATAAATAAAATCAGCGATGGTGCCCGTGTGTTCCATGGATGTTGGAAGTCAGCGCAAAAGAGCAGCACCAATGGCCATCCAGTAGCCAACTCTCACCCCCGGGGTGAACATTAAAGTTTATTTTATTTCATTTATAGTCTGCCTTTCTCATAGGGACTCAAGGTCGGTTACACTTAGGGAGATCAACGAAATGGGACATACAGCAGCCTATGCATGAGCATTTTGGAAGTTTGGAACCACCAGAAAAGAACTGAAGCATAGCATAAGCATTCATGTGACATACTGAGCGGTACAGAGATGTCATAAATAGGACCCTACTTACAATAAGCTATACGCAGCAGTACACACCACAGTCCCTAATCATTTATCCAAGCAAGGTTGTAAACCCATTTTGTGCAGTCCAACCCTATTCCCTGCACAGAAAAGCCCTCTTCAATAGTTCAGTCGTGCAAAGTTTGCAGAAAGCCGGGGGTGGGGGGAAGCTTTCCTGACCTCCTCAGGTTGTTAACAACAACCAGACCACAAAGCTCTATAATGCAAGAAGGCAGAGGTGTTGAACTCATTTATTACGAGAACCAGATCTGACATAAATATCACTTTGTCGGGCCGGGCCAGGCCATGTGTGCCATAAAATGTAACACAAGGTACCGGAGATATAAACTTTATATAAAGATGATTTCAGATGCCAAATAGCAATAGCAGGCATGATTGGATTAGGTGTGATATGCAGAGGGGTGGAGATATCAGCACTGGTGTGATATACAGAGGCATGGAGATATCAGCATTGGTAATGAGACAGGAAACCTAGGTCTCAGTTTGGTACAGGAGGAGTCAGTCCAAGAGGATGCAAAGAATAAATGGAAATAAGTCTGAAGAAGTGAGCAGTGACTCACAAAAGCACATATCTTACCACAATTTTGTTAGTCTTTAAAGTCTTTAAAGTCTTACTCCTTCTACCACTATTAGAAACCACAACATTCAAAAACCAGTGGGGGAACATTTTAACCTTCCAAGGCATTCAGTCACTGACCTAAGAGTAGCAGCTCTCTGACAAAGGAATTTTAAAGGGAGATTAGAAAGAAGAGACTGCTGAATTGCAACTGATCATGAAGCTCAAGAAAATGTGCAAACTCCTGGACTGAATTGAGACCTAGGTTTCTTCTCTCATTAGCAATGCCTGCTCTTGTCTTTGGGCATCTGAAATCACTTCACTCTCCAAGATATAAGGACAAATGGACTCACATTCTAGTTGTATCTGAGGAAGTGAGCAATGATTCATGAAAGCTCATGCCCTACCACAAATTTTGTTAGTCATTAAAGTGCTGCTGTACTCTTCCTCCCTTTCACTAATAAGGAATGCAAGCAGTGCTGTTACGCCCCCCCATCTGTTAGAAATGGAAAGGGGGATCTCTCCAACTGCCATGGGATGGACTCTCTATGTCTCTCTTTCTGTCTCTCTCTCTCTCTTATACCTGGAATAAAATGTTTTTTTTGTCTTAAACACAGGACTCTTCCCCCCCATACCTGGAATAAAACATTTTGGGGTCTAAACACAGGACTCTCTCTCTCTCCCTCCCTCTCTCTCTCTCTCTGGCTGGCTGTCTGGCTCCCTCCCTGATCTTCTTCTGAAAAGTCCCACGAGATGCCATTTCCCCCACCTCTCTGTGTCTCTCTTCCTCCCCCTCCCTCCCCAGAGGAGGAGGGGGAGGGGGAAGGAGCCCTCAGCCAATGGAGGGAAGGCTTTCTTTCTCTCCTCTTGAAGCAGGAAATAGGAGAGACTGGGGGAAAGGAGCTGTGATGTTACAAACAGGAACCAGGAAGCAGCAGAGAGTCAGCTGCTCTCGGGCCAGATTGCAGTCCCCGTGGGCCGGATGCACCCCTGTTTTAAGGCCCCATCAGGGACTCCATTTCAGATTTCAGAGGTCTGCTTATTTGCTCAGATGGGGCAACATTAAATGCTTTGAATCACTGAATATTCAGTATATTAAACTTTAAACAGGAAAAAAAGCAAAAGCAAGATATTTTATAAGATCACTCATTTTGCCCACTTTTAATACCTTGTCATAACCTGAGAAATAGGTGCTTCTGAAATACAGGCAAAGGGACCCCCCCCCAATGGCCCACTATTTATTTACATATTTATTGGGGAACGTATAGCTCATTTATTTCTAAAAGTTCTCAAAGCATAATATGCAAAGATAATATAGGAGAGAATAATGTAAGCTGTTTTTTATTCACATTGTGGAGAAATGTAGTTATAAATGTAGTAAATATAAATGTTATATTTATAAATGTAGTAAATAAATAATACACATTGCTGAAGATGGGCAGTTGAGAGGTGGGTTGGTGTGTGGGAAGGAGAGAAGGAAGCAGGGACGGGTGAGACTATGGGAGCTGACAGGAAGGGAAAGGGGAAATTTGGGGGGGGGAGATACAGGGGAAACTAAGATGCCCCTCACAAGACCTTGCAGACACCCCTCTGTGCCACTGGGCCCGGCCCAGTCACCAGTACTGCTCAAATCAGCCAGACTTTTCCCAGGGAGAGGCTACCAGAGGTAGAGAAGGAGGGAAAAATAAAGACAGGGTGAGAAAAAGTAGGTTGAAGACACCTGCTCCTTGGGAGGAAAGCGACGGCGAACCTCAACAGCATGATAAAAAGTAGAGACATCCCCCTGCCAACAAAAGTCCGCATGGTCAAAGCAATGGTATTCCCAGTAGTCAGGTATGGCTGCGAAAGTTGGACTATAAGGAAGGCCGAGCGCCGAAGAATAGATTCTTTTGAACTATGGTGCTGGAGAAGACTCTTGAGAGGCCCTTGGACTGCAAGGAGATCAAATCAGTCAATCCTAAAAGAAATCAACCCTGACTGTTCCCTGGAAGGCCAGATAATGAAACTGAAGCTCAAATACTTTGGCCACCCAATGAGAAGGGAGCACTCACTGGAGAAGACCCTGATGCTGGGAAAGACTGAAGGTCAAAGAAGACGGGGACGGCAAAGGATGAGAGGGTTAGACAGTGTCATAGATGCAACGAACATGAAGTTGAGCCAACTTCAGAGGACGGCGGAAGACCGGAAGGCCTGGCGTGATCTGGTCCATGGGGTCGCGAAGAGTCGGACTCGACTGCGCGACTGAACAACAAAGCTGGGTAGGAAGGGTAGAGTAAGAAGTAGGAAAACGGGAGAGGTTGTCAGGGCTTTCTCGGAACGGAAAGGTGGGGGATGGGGAGGTGATCCCCCCCCCCGCAAGTGCTTGCAGATTCCCTGCTTGTCGTTACTAAAAGCAGGGCTATTTCTGGGCAGGAACGCACAGGAACGGAGTCCCGGCTGGCTCCCGAGTTGGCCACGCCCAGCAGGAACTCATTAGCATAACAGGCCACACCCAACAGCAGAAACTCATTCGGATTGGCTACATTAGGGGTGTGTGGCCTAACATGCAAAGGA
>NW_015162490.1:1119032-1134041 GCF_001447785.1 Gekko japonicus
CCTGCTGTTGGGTGTGGCCTATTATGCTAATGAGTTCCTGCTGGGCTTTTTCTACAAAAAGAGCCCTGAAAAGAAAAAAACAAAATTAAAGTAAGTAATCAAAACAAAGCCGCTCGCATCTTCTTAATAAAGCCCAAACGCAACATTATCAAAATCAGTTCAAATCTTCATTAAAATTATAGTTCATCAGCCACCGAAAGGACACACAAACAACAGTGTCCTGAAGGCCTTCTTGAAGCCATCTGAGCCCTGAACCTCACAGGTTCCCACTGGAAGCTGGTGGTGCCACAATCTAAGGACAGCAACAGGAGTGTGCTCGTTCAACTATCGCTGGGTATCAGCTCAAGGAAGCAGACCCAGGAAGCAGATCAAGACGGGTAGCCGTGTTAGTCTGTCTATAGCGACAGAAGAGAGCAAGAGTCTAGGAGCACCTGAAAGACTAACGAAATATGTGTCACGAGAAATAACGCCCGTTGCGGAAATAAATACAACGGGATCTAGAAAGAGGCTCTGGGAGAGTGCTCTGGCTTTGGGCAAACAGTGTCAGTTTCCTGTGGCGACCTCAGCAGGGTTTAATGACAGAGTCCACTGTTTTCTCCAGAGGGACTGATCTCTGCTACCTGAAGAGCATTTGTATGTTTGAGTTATCTGTAGCCCTCACCTGGAGAGTGGTAACCATTGTTACCCATTCTCCTCTCCCCTATGAGGTATGTTATGCAACTGAAAATCCCAACTGCCTTGCGGGGGGGGGGAGTTTGAGGTGTGGAATGGACTGAAGTCCAATCAGCTTCCATATGCAAAAGACCAGGTTGTCGCAGCAGTTGTGGTGTGGGCGGGACCCGGGCTTTGCCTTCTGATTGGTGGCGATATATGCTGAGGAGCAGTGCCATCAGCCATACACTAAGGGAGTGCATTTTAGAATTAGAACCTTGGCACCCACTATTCAATTATATATAAGGAGAGATTATATTAAGTCTCATGTATTACTAGTTTGACAATAGGGAATTATCCTTACTTTAAACCAGGGGTCTTTTCGTAGAAAAAGAGCTGCAGGAGCTTATTAGCATATAATATGCTAATGAGCTACTAGGCTATTAGCATAATAGCTCATTAGCATCAGTGTAATAGGTGTGGAGAAATCTTGTCTCCTGTTACTGGTGTAGCACATATTCTAAAAATTGTATTTTTGTACACTACAGAATATCTCCTGAAGAAGATTCATTTTTTTGGAAACGTTGTTATGTAATCCGGAGACGACGTTGTGTATCACGTTAGAGTGCTTTAGATTGCAATACATAAACAGCATTCTTTATAAGTCTTATGACTGTTTGATTGTGGGTCAGACTATCACGACTGTTGGCTTTATACTTGTTTAACTGTTGCCTTCTGGCACACTTCCGGTGACGTCAGGGGGTGTGGCATATGCAAATAAGTCATGCTAATGGGTTATGCTAATGAGCTCCTGCACCTCTCTTTCTACGAAATGACCCCTGGTGGTGGGTGGAGGCACAGGAAGGATTGCTGAGCAGCGGCAGGCCCAGTACTTCCCGTCCCCCCTCCCACTCACCAGACCCCTTGCTCCTTCCCCCACCCTGGTTGCCACGTCCTCCCCTGCTGCTGCTGCCACTCAGAAGGCTCCCCTGCCTCTCCCCCTCCCTTGCCACTGTGTCATACCATTTGACACATGGCGGATGGCCCGACAAACAGGGTGGGGGCTGTAGGAAGCCCCCCACTGAGAGGTCAGCTCCTTGGTTGTGACAGGCAGGCAGGGAATTAACAGAGCCACTGGGAGTCTAAGCACCCCGAGTTGACTGGTTCATGAGAACCGAGTGGGTCACATTTCTCCTACATATTTTTTATTTATTGATTGTTCGATTCATATCCCGCCCTCCCCAGAATGGGCTCAGGGCGGCTAACAATTAGGGCACAAAGCCAAGATTGAACAATTAGGGCATGAAGCCATGATGAAAAGACTAAAAACAGAATAACACAATCCAATAATACGAAAAGTGCAGGTGCTCTAGATGTCGCTACAGTCCTCTAGATGTCACTTCAGTCCTCAATTCCAAGATGGGTTCTGGTAAAATAAGCCCAGAACAGTGGCGTAAGTTCCGTAACAACACTGCCATCCAATCTTCGTCCCAGGGCCGTCTTGCACCTCAATGGTACCCGCACCATTTATGGTGGCGGTGCGATGGTAGTACAGTGGCGGCGGCGGCTCCTACTCAAAAGCCTGGCGGAAGAGCTCCATCTTGCAGGCCCTGTGGAACTGTACAAGGCCTCCCAGGGCCCTGATCTCCTCCAGGAGCTCATTCCACCAAGTAGGAGCCACCACTGAATAGGCCCTGGCCCTGGTTGTATCAAGCCGGGCCTCCCTAGGGCCTGGTATCACTAAACAATGTTGTGCTCCGGACCGTAGTGCTCTTTGGGGTATATATGGGGAAAGGCATATATCGGTATATATCACTCTGGCCATATGGGGCTTTAAAGGTAAGAACCAGCACTTTGAAGCGAACCCGTTACGCTGTTGGCAGCCAGTGCAGCGCTTTCAGCACAGGCCGGATATGGTCCCACCTAGAGAGACCCATCAACATCCTGGCTGCCGCATTCTGCAATAGCTGCAGCTTCCGGATTTGCGACAAAGGCAGCCCCATGTAGAGAGCGTTACAGTTACCTCTCCTGACACTGTTTATCAACCAGGTTAACTGAAGTGGTGTCAGAAGCAGTGTTCCCTCTAAGCTGAATTAGTGTGAGCTAGCTCACAGTTTTTTAGCCTCCGGCTCACACATTTTTGTCTTAGCTCAAGAAGGATGGCTCCAGAGCAAACAAATTAATACAGCAGCCAAATCGCTCACTCACAACTTTAATGCGAGTAGCTCACAAAGTAGAATTTTTGCTCTCAAGACTCCACCGCTTAGAGGGAACATTGTTCAGAAGTGTAGTTAACCCTACTCAGGAGCTTCTAAAGTGCTTTATCCACAATCTAAAAAACTGCTGAGCCACATCTAAAATCAAGAGATCGTAAACAAGTCTATCGTTCAGAAGAGATCACAAAGATGGCAAAAAAGGTAGTAATTATAGTTAACCAATCAAACAGAGTTGGACTATAAGGAAGGCCGAGCGCAGAAGAATAGATTCTTTTGAACTATGGTGCTGGAGAAGACTCTTGAGAGTCCCTTGGACTGCAAGAAGAACAAATCAGTCAATCCTCAAAGAAATCAACCCTGACTGTTCCCTGGAAGGCCAGATAATGAAACTGAAGCTCAAATACTTTGGCCACCCAATGAGAAGGGAGCACTCACTGGAGAAGACCCTGATGCTGGGAAAGATTGAAGGTCAAAGAAGACGGGGACGGCAAAGGATGAGATGGTTAGACAGTGTCATCGATGCAACGAACATGAAGTTGAGCAAACTTCAGAGGATGGCGGAAGACCGGAAGGCCTGGAGGGAGCTGGTCCATGGGGTCGCAAAGAGTCGGACTCGACTGTGCGACTGAACAACAACAATCAAACACCACCCCACTTGTGAAGCATTAGAACAAAGCTTGAGTCCAGTGGCACCTCTAAGACCAACAAAGTTTAATGCTGGGCATAAGCTTTCGTGTGCATGCACACCCCGAAGAAGACCAACAAGTGTGAAGGCACAGACACGAAAGCTTCAACCCAGAATTAAACTTTGTTGGTCTTTGTGGTGTATTCAATGCAAGGCAAACTGTATGTGAATCACCCTATTGAAACACCATGTGAAGCTTCGTCCTGGGCTAGGATCCAAATCCCTCCAATCATATTGGTAGCCCAGGAAGAACCAGCCAATCAAGTACCAGCAAGCTCCCTGAGCGGGAACATCCGTGATTGGTCTTTATGTAGACAACCTAATTGGTTGGTATTTGTATAGTAGGCGTGGCTACATTAGCCGGGAGAGTTTAAAAGCAGAACAGCTGCAGTGTAAAAGCTGTTCTGGCTATCAGTTGTTGATCCGTGTTGGAGTTGTGTTCGAGTTGTTGAATAAAGTTGGACCTTTGCTCAATCACTCTCTGACTACTTTGTTAAGCGAGCGACTTAACGGTCTTGAAAGTGCCACCGGATGCAAACTTTGGTCTATTGTTTCAGACTGACACCGACTACCCACCTGAATCTAACTAGTGAAGCATCAAACCGATCCAAGTGTCTTGTCCATTTCGTTGGACACTAAAATTCATCCACCAACATAGGACAAGAAGAAGACCTCTTAGAGAATTCCTTCCTTGGTTCTGATCTAATCACGGAATCAAGGTTGGGGAGCGACTGCCATTTTAACTGCAAAGACCCTTGCAAAATTACCAATGGGGACTACCCAGGGGTGTGAGCCCTCTAAAATAAAGGTACAAAAAGCTCCAAATCACTGAAAAAGGCTCTGTGAGATAGGGCTGAGAAGATTCAATAACGGTAGAAAATTAAGACTCCTTTTCAGCAACCAAAACTGTGTAAAAATGCTTCAAAAGCACGCTGTGCTGCATCCTTTCGGATTTGTTCCGAATCTCTCGCTGCTTGGGCTCTGTTCCTCTTCTAACCTGCCATCTCTGACCCCAAAAGTCCAAGTGCCCCATGAGCTTTGGTGACAAGGAGAGGAAGAACCATGCATGCTGCTTTGGGTCCCCGTTAGGGAGAAAGGTAAAGGTAAAGGTCTCCCTTGCTCGAAAGCCAGTCGAGTCCGACTCTAGGGTTGCGGTGCTCATCTCCGTTTCAAAGCCGAAGAGCCAGCGCTGTCTGAAGACGTTTCCGTGGTCATGTGGCCGGCCTGACTAAACGCCAAGGGGCACGGAACGCTGTTCACTTCCCACCGAAGTGGTCCCTATTTATCTACTTGTAATTTCTTGCTTTCGAACTGCTAGGTTGGCAGGAGCTGGAACTAGAGACGGGAGCTCACTCCGTCATGCGGCACACTCGGGTCTCGAACTGCTGAACTACTGACCTTCCACAGCCTGCAGTTCAGCGTCTTAACCACTTGAGCCACCGCAGCTCCTTTTAGGGAGAAAGGCAAGGTTCTAAAAAAGTAAGAAATGTATGCTTTCCATACATTTACGGACTTCCCCACAACTCAAAACAATACGCTGAAAAAATAATGCCTTACGGAATGCATTGTGCAAATATTTCTGCAAGCTCATCAGGCCGATCTGCTCAAGCACGGCTAACTGGAACCACCAAATAAGGCTTAATCAGCTGGAGGTGCTGCAGGAGTTTAACCCTAATTGCGAAAGAGTAAATATTTACTGGAAATATTCATGGGGGCAGTGACATTATTAAAGGGTTAGTCGTGCTGCTGTAGATTATTGCTCAGGGAAATCTAGGAAGGCAGAATATGCCAGGTAGTCAGGGCCCACCACTACACTACCTCTTACAAGGCTCCAGGTTGAGACAGGTAGCACGCGCCCTCCCCAGTCCTGGCCCATCCCCTGTGCATGAAATAACAGTGCCTCCTGGGCAGCCATTTCTCTCCTGGTCTGAGATCCCAAGACCAAAGTTGCTGGGCAGAAAGTCTCTGGGCAGGCTCTGCAAAGCTTCGCTTGCCAGTTTGGTGTAGTGCCAGTTTGGTGTAGTGGTGAAGTGGTGAAGTGCGCGGACTCTAATCTGGGAGAGTCAGGTTTGATTCCCCACTCCTCCACTTGCACCTGGCTGGATGACTTTGGGCAAGTAGGGTTGCCAAACCCCCCAGTTTTGCCAGGGGTCCCCCGTTTTGGGGGGGCTTCTACCCACAGCCGGCCATCTGGCTGGCGGGGAAGCCCCGCCCCCAACACCCACAGCCACCCATCTCTCTCCCTTTAAGTGTGTGGAACCCATGTTTCCTCCCAAGTCGGTTCTCTGCAGGGAAATGCCAGCTTTGTGCTCTTAAAAGGGAAACGCGGCTGCTCTTAAAGGGGAAACGCCGGCTCCTGCATTTAAAAGGGAAACACCGGCTCCTTTAAGTGCAGGGAACTGCCGTTTCTGGAGATCCGGCGCACGGGCGGGGGGGGGACGTCCCCAACATGATGTCATCATGTCAGGGATGCCCCGCCCCCTCCAGGAACGCCCCCAAAGTCCCCCGCTGGGGGTGGAAGATGGACTTGGCAACCCTATGGGCAAGCCATAGTTCTGCCAGAGCTGTCCTTGAAAGAGCAGTTTGTGTCAGAGCTCTCTCAGCCCCACCCACCTCACAGGGTGTCTGTTGTGGGGAGCGGGAGGGAAAGGAGGCTGTCAGCCGCTCTGAGACTCTGAGTGAAGGGCGGGGTATAAATCCAAACTCCTCCTCCTCCTCCTCTTCTTCTTCTTGCCAGCTGTCTGCGCAGACTGGTCCACTTGTCAGCCTGTGGAGACTTAGGTCTTCAGCTTGTGTAACCAAGCTTGGCTCCTTGGAACGTGACCTTGCCTGCATCAGGTTATGCGTCTTGACTCTGGCCCTTGCGGTGTGGACTGCTCGTTCAGTCTTCTGATCCTCTGCCCCATCCAGACCTTAACAATGGTCTACAGACAAACAGTCCTGCTCTGCACAAACGGACATTTCCAGGATACCTTCAAGGGCAGCTACATGCATACATCTCTCCAGGGCTATTTTTGGACAGGAACGCACAGGAACGGAGTTCCGGCTGGCTCCCAAGTTGGCCACACCCAGCAGGGACTCATTATCATAATAGGCCACACCCAACAGCAGGAACTCATTAGGATTGGATACATTAGGGGTGTGTGGCCTAACATGCAAAGGAGTCCCTGCTACCAAAAAAGCCCTGGGTTTGGACAACAAACAAGGTAAACGGAATAAGAAGCAAAAGGTGGGTGTGGCTGGATGACCACACCTCTGGTAACACGGGGGAGTGGCCTCATATGCTAATGACCTGTGCTGTCAGGGGTGTGGCCTAATAAGATAATACGTTTCTGCTGTTGGGTGTGGCCAATTATGCTAATGAGTTCCTGCTGGGTTTTTTCTACAAAAAAAGCCCTGCATCTCTCACTGACTTAAATTTTCGAGGTCAGGACTGCAGCACTAAAATAACGACAAGGACTCTCTTCTTTTTTAGGTCCTTGTACGTTTATGCCTGCGGGCCAAACTAGATGTGACACGGCATCCTTGTGACTACCCCGGGGAGCCCGCCACCATTTTAAACTGGTCGGAATATGCCGTGAGGCCTCATCAGGCCTGTAGCGTGGTGGGTTGAGGTACTCTTGTCTTCCCACCTTTTCAAGCGCCGAAACAGTTCCCCGTGGTATTTCTAAACCACTTAATATGCCAACGGGGTCCCCATGACAGACACGTAGAAACTGTCACATGTAGTTTGGCCCTGAGTCTGCCTGTTCACTCGTAGGGTTGCCAGCCTCCAGGTGGGGCCTGGAGCTCTCCCGCTTTGACAACTGATCCCCAGCTGACAGAAATCAGCTCCCCTGGAGAAAATGGCTGCTTTAAAGGGTGGACTCTGTGGCATGGTATCATGCGGAGGCCCCTCCCCTCCCCAAACCCCGCCCTCTCCCGGATCCACCCCCCAAAGTCTCCAGGTATTTTCCAATTCAGACCTGGCAACCCTATTCACTTGTAAAGAAAGCGGGGTGGGAGTTTGGGGGTGGTGGTGTCCATTTCTAAACACGAATAGCACAAGCAGGCAGGCAAGCTAAAGTTTATCCCCCACTTTACGTTGCTATACTCCATCCATTTACATCGGCATGTTCCTCCCAGCCTGGCTCTGACTCCAAAAGTCAACTGAGTGAAGCCAGGTAAGGTGGGGGCGGGTTCTGTTCCTCTTGTTCTTGTGTTCTGCTTTAAAAATAGATTCTTCCCATGCTTGGGGACCCTGGGAAAGGAGGACAAGTTCACACATCAATATTGTTTCACCTCCCCACGCCAGTGTGACAAGAGAGACTATTAAAAGCCTGTCAAACAGGGATTCTTTCTCCTTTCGGTCTGAGATGCAGCAAGGGACCTCCCACAGGTGAGAAGTTCAGTCCCTGCAAATTTCATCCCACTTGGATGACAGGGAAAAGCCAGAGTGCACTTCTCACTGAAAACAACAGAAGCATAGAAACATAGAGCTGGAAGGAACCTCAAGGGTCATCTAGTCCAACCTCCTGCAAAATGCAGGGAATTCACACACACACCCCAGTGACCCCTACTGTATGCCCAGAGGAAGGCAAAATGCCTCTAGGATCCCTGGGACAATGTGGCCTGGAAACAGATCCCTTCCTGACTCCAAAATGGTGATCGGCATTACCCTGGGCACGTAAGAAAGAAGAGCAAGAGTAGGTTTTTATTAACTTTAAAGCCTGCAACTGCTCCAGATTCTTTCAGTTTGGTCATTAAGGCATCAGCCTGCCATTACATCCACACCGGAAGCCCTGTTGGTCATTTTTTAATTAGTTATTATCAGGAGTTTTTTTGTAGAAAAAGCCCAGCAGGAACTCAGTAGCATAATAGGCCACACCCAACAGCAGAAACTCATTAGCATATTAGGCCACACCCCTGACAGCACAGCTCATTAGCACATTAGGCCACACCCCCATGTTACCAGAAGTGTGGTCATCGAGCCACACTCACCTTTCCCTTCTTATTCTGTTTACCTTGTTTGTTGTCAAAACCCAGGGCCTTTTTTGTAGCAGGAACTCCTTTGCATGTTAGGCCACACACCCCTAATGTAGCCAGTCCTAACGAGTTTCTGCTGTTGGGTGTGGCCTGTTATGCTAATGAGCTCCTGATGGGCGTGGCCAACTCAGGAGCCCGCCGGAACTCCGTTCCTGCCCCAAAATAGCCCTGGTTATTATTCATGCTGATTCTGTGAATTTAGGCAGATCATAAGAGGGAGGGCAGGAAGGGATGAGCTAGTGTTCGGCTCTCATGGCCAGCTTGGTGGAGAGCCAGAGCAAGCCAAAGGAAGCTTCCAAAGTCCCATGTCATGCAATCTAAGGGCAGCTCAGTGTCAAATGTACCCATCGCATCCACACCCAGCAGCCTTCCTCGGGCAGCTTTATAGATGCGTGCCTAATTTTCAAGCCTCCAGCTACCTACTCAGGGTCAGTCCTGCATCAACTCATCTTCATTATCAGTAAGCAGCTGAAGTCAGGCCGGGGGACGTGCACTTTGCTGTCTCGCCTGTAGCTCCGTTCTCAGCCTCCATTTGCAGTGCTCTAAGGGTGTAGATAATACTGGAGGACTGGGAACAGTCAACTGACTTTCACCTGCTGCGTTGCGGCTGGAGGGTGGTAATGGCTCGACAACAGGTGTTGGCTGTGAATCCGGACAAGCCTGCAGCTTATTTTCTTGCTGGTTGGCTTCTGTTGACTTGGGGCTGGCTACACAGGGCTCCTCTTCTCCTGAGGAGTCCTCGCTATCGCTGAGCCCTGGCTGACCCACAACATATCCCTTTTCCGGAGCACTATGAGCACACTCATTCAGATACACTAAATAGCTTTCTGTAGGAGGAGCTCTAGATTCAAACTGTACATTAAAGCCTGATTAATAAGGAAGGCCATTTAATCCCTTTGTATAAATCCAAGTGAATGGAAAGTTTTCATCCCAGTTGATTAAAAATGAGATATCTTGTTTTTAATCCTAAAAGTAGGGCTCGCAGAATGGCAAAGGTTATTTTTATTTTTAAAAAATTCAGAGGAGACATGGCTGAAACAAACCTAATATATTTGAAAAATTAAAAGGGGGGATGTAAGATGTTGATAATACTGCTTAATGGTATAAAATTCAGCACCCATATCTATGTGCCATGGCAAGCAATCTCGGCTGGAAGAAAAACGAAGCGGCCTAGCAAGATATTGGTAAAACGAAAACAGAGGGCATGGAATCAGGTGGATTTTTTTTCATTCTCTCTGGAGTAACATTTCTAAGTATTCTAATTCCTGTGTGAAAACTCAGGAACGCTTATTTTAGCCAGTTTTCCTTACCCCAGCCATGGCTTCTATCCTCCAGTGCCTGCCCACAATTCACTTCCTGTCCTGCAACACATAGGAACTCAAACGCAGACAAAAACGATACCCAAAGACTCAGGGCTCTTTTTGTAGAAAAAGCCCAGCAGGAACTCATTAGCATAGTAGGCCACACCCAACACCAGAAACTCATTAGCACATTAGGCCACACCCTGCCAGCACAGCTCATTAGCCCATTAGGACGCACCCCCATGTTACCAGAAGTGGGGTCATCCAGCCACACCCACCTTTTGCTTGTTATTCTGTTTACCTTGTTTGTGGTCAAAACCCAGGGCCTTTTTTTGTAGCAGGAACTCCTTTGCATGTTAGGCCACACACCCCTAATGTAGCCAATCCTAATGAGTTTCTGCTGTTGGGTGTGGCCTGTTATGCTAATGAGTTCCCGCTCGGCGTGGCCAACTCGGGAGCCAGCCGGAACTCCGTTCCTGTGCGTTCCTGCCCAAAAATAGCCTTGCCCAAAGTTACAGGAGTGTTTTTGAAATTCTGAAGGGCTTGGACTCAGTTGAGCAAGATAAATCCTAAGGTCAATTTCAGCTGAAGCTCCGTTGCCGCCAGAGCTGGTGGTTCCACTTTGGGGGACCCGTGGGAGGATGCTGCCCAGCAGACAATTTCCCAGGACCGACCAAGACACAGAGGTGGGGCACGTGGGCAGCTTCATTTATACCCTGAGCCTTTCTCCCCAATGGGGACCCAAAGTGGCTTCCATTGTTCTCACATAAGAACATGAGAGAAGCCCCTGTTGGATCAGGCCAACGGCCCACCCAGTCCAACACTCTGTCACACAGTGGCCAAAAAACCAGGTGGCAGCTGACAGTCCGTTCTCTAGAGAGAGATCTCTTCCACTGGAATCTGTAGTGTATTCAAAACTGCCTTGAATGCATGACATGTTGTGAAACATCTAACTAAACTGTAATGTTGAGCTTCGTCCTGGGCTAGGATCCAAATCCATCCAATAGTATTGCTAGCCCAGGAAGTAACAAGCCAATCCCTTCAAGCAAGCTCCCTGAGCGGGAACTAATGTGACTGGACCTTATCGCTGCAACCTCATAGGTTGGTATTTTTACAGTGGGTGTGGCTACATTAGCCGGGAATGTTTAAAAGCAGGACAGCTGCAATGTAAAGGCTGTTCTGGCTATCAGATGTTGATCCGTGTTGGAGTTGGGTTCGAGTAGAAGAATAAAGTTGTGTTCTTGCTGAATCACTCTCCAACTACTCTGTTAAGCAAGCGACTTAACAGAATCCTCGCCCAGGCCTTAATGAAGAGACGAAGGCAAAGTGAAAGCAAACGATACATGCTGTTGTCAGTTCGGTGTAGTGGTCAGGGGTCATTTCGTAGAAAAAGAGGTGCAGGAGCTCATTAGCATAACTCATTAGCATAACTTGTCTGCATATGCCACGCCCCCTGACATCACCGGACGTGTGTCAGAAGGCAACACCCACCACTCAGGCTCCACTGGACTGTTTTGGATTGCTAGCTATTGGGGGAGGGGGACGTGCAGATCTGTCCTCGCAGAGGAGGGAGAGCTTGTACCTGAATAAAACTTAATCTTAAAGGTGCCACTGGACTGTTTCGGACTGGGGGGGCCAGGGGGGCTCTGCAATTTATCTGGCTGCTTCTTGCTCTGACTGAGGGCTGCTGGGAGAAGGGGGTGGGGCTTGTGGCATGTGACCGCCCCCTGGGCTCTTTACTGCCGGAGGTCCGCTCCTGTGCGCTCCTGCAGGAAATGGCCCCTGGTAGTGGTTAAGTGTGCGGACTCTAATCTGGGAGAACCGGGTTTGATTCCCCACTCCTCCACTTGCACCTGCTGGATGACCTTGGGCAAGCCGTAGTTCTGAGAGCTGTCCTTGAAAAAGGAGCAGTTTCTGTCAAGAGCTCTCTCAGCACCACCTACCTTACAGGGTGCTGTGGGGTGGGGAGGGGAGGGGAAGGAAAAGGAGTTTGTAAGCCGCTCTGAGACTCCGAGTGAAGGGTGCGGTATAAATCCAATTTCTTCTTCTTCTTCTTGTCAAAGGCCGGATAATTTGAAGGATTTTACCCCGCCTCTGCTGAGCGGCCAACAAATGGTGCGTTTTGCTGGGAGAGTGTTCCGTGGGTAAGTGCCACAACTAAAAAGACTCAGCCTTGTGCCCTTGGAAGAGTTAAATTAACACAAGGAAAGAATTCAGGCCAGAGAATCCCCCAAGGAAACAGATAGATTCAAAGGGGAGTAGGTGATCAGGGGGGGGGGGAGGGGGCGGTGTCACCTGGGCCCAGGCTGGAAGTTCTTTGCTTTATTTATTTGTTTTTCAAACTGTTTTAACAATGATACAGACCTGATTACCCAATCTGCCTTGTGGGCCGTCTGAAATCCCAGGCGCAGGATACACAGCGGCACTTGTGCTCTCAGCTTGCGTTCGCAGGCTGAGAGGGTGTACCGCAAAGCTGGGTGCTCCATCCTCAGATTCCAAATCGTCCCAGTGCCTCAGCAACCTGTGCTGCTCTTCTGAATAGCTATTTTTTTTGGGGGGGGGCTTGTCAGAAGAACTGTTTATTCTGTGTGTTCCCACATCTGCCCTTTCAAAACACAGTCATCTAACTGAAGGGGAACTGGAGGGGAGTTCAAGAAATAATGCAGTCATATCAATCAGCCGTCAGATTCTGGTCCCTCCGGTTGCCTTCCGTCCCATTTTTCAATCCATACGAACCACTAAAACTGTATTCAGCTATTTTTTTAAAGCACTCCCAAGTTATGGAGTTTTAAGGTAAAGGTAAAGGTCTCCCTTGCTCGAAAGCCAGTCGGATCCGACTCTAGGGTTGCGGTGCTCATCTCCGTTTCCAAGCCGAAGAGCCAGCGCTGTCTGAAGACGTTTCCGTGGCCATGTGGCCGGCATGACTATAAACACCAAGGCGCACGGAACGCTGTGACCTTCCCACTGAAGGGGTACCTATTTATCTACTTGCAATTTCTTGCTTTCGAACTGCTAGGTTGGCAGGAATTGTACATCTAAAGGTAAAGGTAAAGGTTCCCTTGCTCGAAAGCCAGTCGAATCCGACTCTAGGGCTGCGGTGCTCATCTCCGTTTCAAAGCCGAAGAGCCAGCGCTGTCCAAAGACATTTCCGTGGTCATGTGGCCGGCATGACTAAACACTAAGGCGTGCAGAACGCTGTTCCCTTCCCACCGAAGGGGTACCTATTTATCTACTTGCAATTTCTTGCTTTCGAACTGCAAGGTTGGCAGGAGCTGGAACTAGAGATGGGAGCTCACTCCGTCATGCGGCCCACTTGGGTCTCGAACTGCTGAACCACCGACCTTCCACAGCCTGCAGTTCAGCGTCTTAACCACTTGAGCCACCGCAGCTCCTATGGAGTTTTATGAAGGTCCAAACTGTCAAGATCGTAGGCAGGATGCCCCTTAACTGAACAGAGCTTCGCCTAATTTATTTTTAAAGAATCAAATGGCCTGGTTCTATTCCTTTGACGGGCACACACACACACCACAGTGTTCCCTGTAAGCTGAGTCAGTGTGAGCTAGCTCACAGTTTTTTAGCCTCCGGCTCACACATTTTTGTCTTCGCTCAGGAAGGGATGGCTCCAGAGCAAACTGATTTCTGCAGCAGCCAAATTGCTCACTGACAACTTTAATGCCAGTCGCTCACCAAGTAGACTTTTTGCTCACAAGACTCCACAGCTTGGAGGGGTCATTGCCCCCAAGTAGAGTGGTGGCTGGTATGGTGAGTATTCCCACGAGGGCACGTTGCCCTGAATACCGTGGTAGTGAATGGGTTGATGCAGGGTTTGGGCTCCAAAGGAAAGACTGCGTGGGGGAACGTGAGATTGAAGCGGGCCATCCCACACAATGCAAATCAGGAAGGAAAGGAGATCAAGAAGGAGATGGGCCTTAGGAAATGTAATGACAGCACCGGACACATGGGTTGTTGCCCCGCTGGTTAATAAGAAACGTTCTGGAGCCGAACAAGAAACATACGATTAGCAGGTCCAGCAAAACGTATTCTTTAGGTAAACATATGGCGTTTGAGGAAGTCAATTCTCATGGCAATCTCAGGCCTCTTTCTTTCATTCATAAACAGATTGAACACCTAAACTAGGGGTGTGTAGACATCAATATCACAAGGCATATGTTTCAGTGTAGACTAGCGCTCCAGGCCAGATACTAACAAGACGCACCGATACCCTAGCACGTTCATTAATTCCTGTTTGAATATTCATGTGGCATTAACAAACGGCAGAGCCTGCTTGCCTAGAAAAACTATGCTGATGAACTGAGACTGCAAGGACGTGTGCAACATTCCATTTTGCAATTATTTACCTAATGTAATTTTAAAAATGTTAGAAGGAAGATAGACAGGCAGGCAGACATACAGATAGACAGATGACTCTATATAACTGCCTGATGACTCTATCAGCTTCGGCATCAATATTTTAAGCCATATGGGTCGGGGAGGGGGGTGCAGGAAGGAGAGGAAGGGGGTTAAACTGCCCTTCCTCCCTCTTCTGCCAGTGGAGTTCAACTTGTGGGTCCCAAAACTTCAGGAATAATTTTCCCCATAGATCGAAAGGGACTACCAGGAGGTAGAGGAATGCAGGAAAAATCTGCTTGCCTTCCCCAAATAGTTAGCGTGTGTGTGTGTAAAGAGAAATGTCACCCTTGATTTGAGGTACTGTTTGTAGCAAATGACAGCTACTACTTGATCCGTATTACCAGGGGTAATTTCGTAGAAAAGGAGGTGCAGGAGCTCATTAGCATAACTCATTAGCATGACTTATTTGCCTATGCCACACCCCCTGACATCACTGGAAGTGTGTCAGAAGGCAACGCCCACCGCTCAGGCTCCACTGGACTGTTTTGGATTGCTAGCTATTGGGGGGAGGGAATGTGCAGATCTGTCCTCACAGAGGAGGGAAAGCTTGTACCTGAATAAAACTTGGTCTTAAAGGTGCCACTGGACTGTTTTGGATTGCTACCTATTGGGGGGGGGGACGTGCAGATCTGCCCTCACAGAGGAGGGAGAGCTTGTACATGAATAAAACTTGGTCTTAAAAGTGCCACTGGACTGTTTTGGATTGCTACCTATTGGGGGG
>NW_015162490.1:1134176-1185030 GCF_001447785.1 Gekko japonicus
GTCCTCACAGAGGAGGGAGAGCTTGTACCTGAATAAAACTTGGTCTTAAAGGTGCCACTGGACTGTTTTGGACCGGGGGCGGGGGGAGCTCTGCAACTTACCTGGCTGCTTCTTGCTCTGACTGAGGGCTGCTGGGAGCAGGGGGCGGGACTTGCTGCATGTGCCCGCCCCTTGGGCTCTTTACTGCCGGAGCTCCGCTCCTGTGCGCTCCTGCAGGAAATGACCCCTTTTTATAGTACTATGTCCTGACGTGGGTCCCCCAGGCTACCCCACTCCCATCAGATCTCTGAAACTAAGCAGGGTCAGCCCTAGCTAGTATTTGAATGGGAGGTCACCAGGGAAGTCCAGGGTTGCTATGCGGAGGCAGGCCATGGCAAACCACCCCTGTTCATCCCTTGCTTTGAAAACCCTATGCAATCATCATAAGTCAGTTGTGAATTCATGGCAAAAAAAAAATGCTTGCTTTATCCAAAACACAGGCAACATATTAAAAACAGCAATGCCAAAAACCGGGGATAAAAATATACATTGCTTTTCGAAGTGCTTCAAACACATTATCTTACTATACTTGGAACTGCTCCCCTTAGTAAGGCAGAAGGCAGGTGGGGTGAGGCTGAAAGAGAGGGTTGCCCAAAGCCGTTTGCAGAGCCCTCCCGAACAGAGTTTGGTGTAGTGGCTAAGTGCATGGACTCTAATCTGGGAGAGCTGGGTTTGATTCCCCATTCCTCCACTTGACCCTGCCTGGATGGCCTTGGGCAAGCCATACCTCTGATAAGAGCTGTTCTTGAAAAAGAGCAGTTTCTGTCAAGAGCTCTCTGAGCCCCGCCTACCTCACAGGGTGTCTGTTGTGGGGAGGGGAAGGGAAAGGAGTTTGTAAGCTGCTTAGGAGAGCCGTGTTCACGATTTGGTAAGGGGGGCCACAATTTAGACCAGAGAATTCTGATTCAGCTTTCTTTGACTGTACACTGGCTCTTGTCGGGAACCTAATAAACAACTGTATAGGAAAAAAAGGGGAGTCTGGCCCACACTTCCTCCCCCCCCCCCCCCCCCCCCGCAAATTTCGGGATCTGCTTAGGCAAACCATCACAGCAAATCTCCCACCGTTACTTTCACAAACGAGATAGCTTCTTAAATAAAATGCAAATCTCATGCTTCGGGGATTGCTAATTAGGCACCCAGGAGACAAAACCCAGTTGGCTGAAGTTAATACATTTATTCAGGTAGATCATATAAAGTAAGGCGTGATTAGAAGACAATTCCTTAGAAGGGAGTAAGGAGACTCTGTGTATGTTCTCCAGTCAGTTCCAGCTCTGGCTGCACCACGCAAAGAAAAATGATTAGCAAACATTCCTGTAGGAGATGGCCCCTGGCACCAGCAGCTGCTTGAGATTAAATTAACGGAAAAGACACACTAAAACAGAAGAAGTGATTTAGTAATTAAAAGAGACGCACGGTGATGGGAAGAGTTTTAGAAATTGAACATGTTTGCGAGAACCACAGCTTGAATAATGTGCGCTCTTCCCTGCGTTCTGCTCCGTTTGGTTCCGTTTTCCTTTGAAGTAACTTGAACCCGGCCCTTTCCCAATGCACATAAAATGGGTAAATTGCCGGAGTAAACATCACAACACATTCCAACATGCCTATATTCGCTTGCATTTATGTTGGCTAGATAGAGGCTTGGCCTGGAATGACTACCCTGGCTCTGGGACAAGGAAGGGGATCCAGAAACATGATCCAAGGTTTCCATGCTCCCTGCCAACCAATCAAAACTCGGGATATATAAAAAGACGTGTCTGAACAGAAAGAGCTAAATAAATATTACCTCTCCACCACTGGAACGGATCAAAGCGTGTCATTCTTCCTTGTTATTAGGGAGGTCAGAGAGGGCACCACTTTTAACATAAATCTGGAGTCGCTCTGCACAGTTAAAAGGGATTACTTCACCATGAAGAGAGACGCCTGTTACAATTCGTGGCTAGGACTGGAATCCATGAGGTTTGCAAAGGCAGCGCTTTACCATTTAGGGGGCAAATGATTGCACTCTTTTAAAATCTTTTGTGCTCATACAGGACTTATAAACTCCAGTGAGATGCAAACTGCTCTGCTCATCCACACCCATACTAAAGGTAAAGGTAAAGGTCTCCCTTGCTCGAAAGTCATTCGAATCCGACTCTAGGGTTGCGGTGCTCATCTCCGTTTCAAAGCCGAAGAGCCAGCGCTGTCCGAAGACGTTTCCGTGGTCATGTGGCCGGCATGACTAAACACCAGGGCGCACGGAACACTGTTACCCTCCCACCGAAGTGGTACCTATTTATCTACTTGCAATTTCTTGCTTTCGAACTGCTAGGTTGGCAGGAGCTGGAACTAGAGACGGGAGCTCACTCCGTCATGCGGCACACCCGGGTCTCGAACTGCTGAACTACCGACCTTCCACAGAGCCTGCAGTTCAGCGTCTTAACCACTTGAGCCACCGCAGCTATGCTACACCCATACTAGATGCACCTTTATACGCTCTCATGGTGCTTTCTCTCTCCACTGCTGTGCTCTTATCCCAATACTGTCACATGTTCAGGGCCAAACTATAAGCGATGACATCCTCGTGTCCACCACGGGGACACTGACACCATTTTACAGTGGTTTCAAAATGCCGCGAGGGCCTGATCCTGAGGTGCGCTTCTTCCCTCCCCCCCCCCCAACCCCCACCCCAGAGGTTTTAGCATAAGAACATAAGAGACGCCAATGTTAGATCAGGCCAAAGGCCCATCCAGTCCAACACTCTGTCACACAGTGGCCAGAAATACCAGGTGCCATCAGGAAGTCCAGCAGTGGGGCCAGGACACTAGAAGCCCTCCCACTGTTGCCCCCCCCCCCCAAGCACCAAGAAGACAGAGCATCACTGGCCCCAGACTGAGAGTTCCTATCTATACCTTGTGGCTCATAGCCACGGATGGACCTCTGCTCCATATGTTTATCCAGTTCCCTCTTGAAGCCGTCCATGCTTGTAGCCGCCACCACTTCCTGTGGCAGTGAATTCCATGTGTTAATCACGCTTTGGGTGAAAAAGTACTTCCTTTTATCCACTCTAACCCAACTGCTCAGCAATTTCATGGAGTGCCCAAGAGTTCTTGTCTTGTGAGAAAGGGAGAAAAGGACTTCTTTCTCTACCTGCTCTATTTCATGCGTAATCTTGTAAACCTCGATCATGTCACCCCTCAGCCGTCGTTTCTCCAAGCACTTTGATAGTGCAGGGGGAGGGCGGGGTCAAAAGTGCCTCAGCCCACCACACTCCAGGCTCAATCAAGATCAGGCCGTCTTGGCATTTTTGAATCACTTTAAAATGGTGTTGGCATTTCCATGGTGGACAAGAGGACCTGTCTCATCTAGTTTGGCCCTCAGTCCCTACTCTTCAGCAAGATGGGCATTCACATTGGCCAACACCCACTGACCAATGAAATCAGACAAGGATTCTTAACCATGAATCTACTACTCCCTACCAAACATGCAATAGGGTCATCGAACGTCCACCAAACAGCAGGTTAGAAACTGAGCACATGGAAACAGCTCCCCAGAAAAGATTAATAAAGGCACGATAAAGGTAAAGGTTTCCGTTGCTTGAAAGCTACCCGAGGCTGCCGCTTTGGAGTTTCTTCGAGATCTCCTTTCTCAGCCGTCAAAAACTGGGCTCAACTGTCCAAACCAACATAAAAATTTAACACACACACACACACACCCCAGATTCATGTTTGTAGCTCACCAGCCAAGCCTATCACAGGGAAGCGATGTTAGCCAACCCGGTTTGGGTGTTACATGTGTTCCACATGTTTTTAGTGAAATATTGTAATATATTGTTGTTGTTCAGTCGCCCAGTCGAGTCCGACTCTTCGCGCCCCCATGGACCAGATCCCGCCAGGCCTTTCTGTCTTCCGCCGTCCTCTGAAGTTGGCTCAATTTCATGTACGTTGCATCTATGACACTGTCTAACCATCTCATCCTTTGCCGTCCCCATCTTCTTTGACCTTCAATCTTTCCCAGCATCAGGGTCTTCTCCAGTGAGTGCTCCCTTCTCATTGGGTGGCCAAAGTATTTGAGCTTCAGTTTCATTATCGGGCCTTCCAGGGAACAGTCAGGGTTGATTTCTTTTAGGATTGACTGATTTGATCTTCTTGCAGTCCAAGGGACTCTCAAGAGTCTTCTCCAGCACCATAGTTCAAAAGAATCTATTCTTCGGCGCTCGGCCTTCCTTATAGTCCAACTCTCGCAGCCATTCATGACTACTGGGAATACCATTGCTTTGACCATGCGGACTTTTGTTGGCAGGGTGATGTCTCTACTTTTTATCATGCTGTTTAGGTTCGCCATCGCTTTCCTCCCAAGGCGCAGGCGTCTTTTAATTCCATGGCTGCTGTCTAATATATGTTGTAATATATATTGTAATATATATGTTACTTTAAAATGTTTCATTCAATGGTCTATATGTTTGCTGCTATGGGGAACCTATTTGAGTGGAAAGGCATCCTCTCTGCCCTGTTGCTGGTCCTCCAGAGGAACTGGTTGGCCACTGTGTGAGACAGGATGGTGGACTAGATGGACCACTGGTCTGATCCAGCAGGGCTCTTCTGATGTTCTTATGAAGGCCTCGGCCTCTCTGCCCTGCTGTTGGCCCTCCAGAGGGACTGGTTGGCCGCTGTGTGAGACAGGATGCTGGACTAGATGGACCATCGGCCTGATCCAGCAGGGCTCTTCTGACGTTCTTATGAAGGCCTCGGCCTCTCTGTCCTGTTGTTGGCCGTCCAGCGGAACTGGCTGGCCACTGCATGAGACAGGATGCTGGACTAGATGGACCACTGGTCTGATCCAGCAGGGCTCTTCTTCTGTTTTTATTTGCCTGCCAGAGGATGTAGTGCTGGGCACAACATGTCACTGGCTGTGGATTTGTTCAGTGGGGACAAAAGAATGCAGGGATGCTTTGAAAAGATACAACACAGAAAAAGTAGATTAGATCCCATAAACCTGCCTATCTGACCATATGTCTCCGAAAAGGGGGGAGGGAAGCCTCTTGTGTAACCAATCTTATCCAGGAGAAGTCTATTTTCCACGAGGCTCTAATTGAACTTTCCTTCTCTCTTTTAAGAAGCTATTACTGAGATTGGAGCCTGTGGACCTGCAAGGGAAGGCTTACTTAATTGAGCCGCAAAGAAAGATGGGCAGGCAGAGTCACAAAACCTCCTTCCCTGTGGCTCACGGCAGCCCAGCCGAGGCTATTAATTAGAAAGAAAAAGCAGTGGGACAAAGCGAATCGAGTTATTGCTGATATGCTGCCATTATTCAGCCCAAATGAGTGTTCACGGCCGGCCTTGAAAGAAAAGCAAATCATGATGTACGCTACACCTGTACACTTCCCCCAAAGATACCATTACAGTTCACTCCGTCTTGAGTTTAGCCTTCAAAAGAAGACCGTAAAAAAGTGGCCAGTCCACGAATGTTTTTAACAGCTGCCGTGTTTCCAAAGCATTAAAAAAAAGATTAAAAGAATCAACCACATCTTTCTTGCTCTCCCCATGGAAAAAGCGCAGAAAAGGGCAAGTAAAATGATTAAGGGGGTGGAGCACCTTCCCTATGAAGAAAGGCTGAAGAGGTTAGGGCCCTTTAGCTTGGAGAAACGACGGCTGAGGGGTGACGTGACAGAGGTCTACAAAATTATGCATGGGATAGAGCAGGTAGAGAAAGAAGGACTTTTCTCCCTTTCTCACAATACAATGCTTTCATTGGGCACTCGATGAAATTAATGCGCAGTAGGCTTAGAACAGATCAAAGGAAGTCCTCCTCCACCCAAAGTTTAATTAACACATCGAATTCACTGCCGCAGGAAGTGGTGGCGGTGGCTACAAGCATAGACGGCTTCAAGAGGGGACTGGATTAACATATGGAGCAGAGGTCCATCAGTGGCTATGAGCCACAAGGTACAGGTAGAAAACTATGTCTGGGGCAGTGATGCTCTGTGTTCTTGGTGCTTGGGGGGCAACAGTGGGAGGGCTTTCTGGAGTTCTGACCCCACTGGTGGACCTCCTGATGGCCCCTGGGTTTTGGCCACTGTGTGACAGAGTGTTGGACTGGATGGGCCATTGGCCTGATTGAACGTGGCTTCTCTTATGTTCTTATGACCTTCAGAAGCAACAAATTCTTCCACGTGGGCCCCAGGTCTGATGCTATTTGGCCCCAGGTCTGATGCTGTTGAGAAGCAAGTTTCTTCCCCACTTCCCCACAGCGTTGTGGTGCATTGGTGCATCTCCCAAATTTTCACAGCTTTTATTCCTCCCCCCCCCCCCCCACACTTGCTTGGCTGCAAAGTTCTGGGAAAGATTAAAGCAAAGCCTGGATGGTTGGCAGGAAAGTCTAGATTTTCCCAGTGCCGCAAACACGGTAGCCACTTTCCTCTCCCCAGTCTCTATTGCTGCCATCTTTATTTAAGATGTTCTTTAAAATTCAGAATTGACATCTCGACATACCAATACAAGCATAGACTGCTATGTTAATTACTGGGTTAAAGAAATCCCCCCCCCAAAGTCCTCTGGTGGCAAGATGGGGGACTGGGGGGGATGAAAAATACAGAGACATCTGCCACCTAGATGCCCTGTTGCTGCGGTGCTACACTGGTGTTGGTCAATAAGGGGACACCCAAAGGGAAGCATTGCCACAGCGCCTTGTGGATCAGCCCAATAAGTCACTATAGATACACAGCTGACAGAGGAAGGCAGCTATCAGCTCTACTCTACTCTATCTGATGCTGGGTGGCCGGTCGGACTCGAGTCCCGATGACCTCCACCGGGGACTGGAGGCTGTGGCTGGTTGGCTCCAGCTGAGCCGATTGAGACTAAACCCGGCGAAGACAGAGGTCCTGGGCCTGAGCCGGACCGGTGCAGGGTTAGGGCTCCCACTCCCGACCTTCGACAGGGTGCCTTTGGTACCAATGTCTAGGGTTAGGAGTCTGGGGGTGCCCCTGGACTCCACATTAACAATGGAAGCCCAGGTGGCAGCCACTGTCAAGTCAGCCTTTTACCATCTCCGGTTGGATCGGCAGTTGGTCCCCTACCTTGACCGTGATGACCTGGCCACAGTGATCCATGCGACGGTCACCTCGAGGCTAGACTACTACAACGCTCTCTACATGGAGCTGCCTCTGTTGCAGATCCGGAAGCTGCAGCTGGTGCAGAATGCTGCAGCCAGGCTGTTGATGGGCCTCTCTAGGATGGACCATATTTAGCCTGTGCTGAAAGCGCTGCACTGGCTGCCGATAGCGAACCGGATCCGCTTCAAAGTGCTGGTTATTACCTATAAAGCCCTATGTGGCCAGGGTCCAGCTTACCTGAAGGACCGCCTTACCCCACATGTTCCCCCAAGAGCACTACGGTCCGGGGCCCAAAATTTACTGGTTATACCGGGCCCCAAGGATGTCAAACTACTCGGGACCAGGGCCAGGGCTTTTTCGGTGGTGGCTCCTACCTGGTGGAATGAGCTCCTGGGGGAGATCCGGGCCCTGCGGGACCTTGAGCAGTTCCGCAGGGCCTGTAAGACGGAGCTCTTCCGCCAGGCTTTTGCGTAGGAGCCGCCGCCCTACTATACCACCACCGTCAAGACATCTGAATGGATGCACAGGCGAGGCCCGAGGAAGACCTTAGCATTGCAGGAGATCGGATATGCCACCGCCACTGGATATGTACGCCAAGAGTACCAGCTCAAGCTGCGGGGATACCATCTTGGACTTAGGACACTAGTAACTGACAGAGCACTTTGGTCTTAGTATTTATGTTTTTATTGTGTTTTTATATGGTTTTACTTATGGCTAGACCAACGATCTGGCCTCTGTTAGCCGCCCTGAGCCCACTGGGAAGGGCGGGATTCCCCACGCCTCCACTTGCAGCTGCTGGATGACCTTGGGCCAGCCATAGTTCTGTCAGAGCTGTTCTCTCAAGAGCAGTTCTCTCAGAGCTCTCTCAGCCCCACCTACTTCACAGGGTGTCTGTCGTGGGGAGGGGAAGGGAAAGGAGTTTGTAAGCCACTCTGAGTGAAGGGCAGGCTATAAATCCAATTGCCTCCACCTCCTCCTCCTCCTCTTCTTCTCACTGCTTACAAGTGGCCTCTGAGTTGAGTATGGGAAGCTGCTGATTGCGGAGGTTTCTCCACCGCATTGAGAAAGCCCCTTCTCTGGTGGGCCATAGTCCATGTGGGGATCATACAAGTACTAGATATGGCGCATGGGGTTCTATGCTCAGGGCTGAGGAAACGCCACCCATGATCTTTCCTTCTTCTCCTCAGCTTCCCAGCATCCAGTTAAACTCCAGGGATCTTCCTTGGCTCAGCTGCTTCTAAGGATGATATGCTGCCTCCCCACGGATTTTCCAGATTTCCCCCCACATCTTACATAACAGCTGTATCTCACAAGATGAGGGAACGGTTACACTGCAAGGGGGCAGGGCTCCTCGGAAGCCATCCGCAGCAAATGCGTGTGCTAGACTTCAACCACAGGGTCGCCGCTGCATTGGGAAGAAAAAAAGAATCTTGCGGCCTTCATTACTCATTTCACCGACCAATTTATCCTCATCAACTAACAATGAGCTTACCGATTCTGTCTATTTTTATGTGGTGGTTTAAAAATAGCTTTCACATTCAGCTGATCGGCTTTTTTTTTATGTCTTAGTGGAACTGCGGGCCTCGAGTGTGCACTTATTACCATAGGCGTCAAAAGGTACCCACCGCATCGTATTAAAAGACGGAGGCCCCTTTCTTATTGGACTCTCCGACCGAGCGACACAAAGCCGAGACGAAACGAAAAGGGCAAAAATCTGCATGGAAAGAATGGCGAGGCAATGCGGAGAGGAAGCATTAATTGGCAGCCGAGAAAATAACCTGAGCGCTTGCAGGGCTGAAAACCCTTTGTGGAACAAAATGGTTTTAATGAGGGATTGGGGGGCGGGGGGTGGAGTTTATTGGTGGGTATTGGCAGCCATTCCATGCACAGCAGAAGGCATGAAGCTAGGGTTGCCAGTCTTCAGCTTTTTCTGGAGACTTCCTGCTAATTCCGGCTGCCAGCCACTTCTCCATTGGCCAGTGGGAGAAGACAATTTTTTTTTAATCACCTTTGGTTGCATAATGTCACTTCCTGGGAAAAAACACCAAGTGATCTCATGCTTGTCTAGGCCCTATGGTTTTACCATAGAGTTTCCAACAATCCCTAGAGCATGACATAAATTCAGCGGTTTTCCCCTGGAAGCAATGTGACACTACTGTCACGCTGACGGGGACACACACACACACACACACACACACACACACACACACATGTTCTCTGCTCTCTCAACTCCTGCCACTTGCCAGCTACTGGCTAGCAACCCTATGCAAAGTGGGAAACAGAAAAGGGGACTTCACTTCTTTGTATACCGGGCCAGCCTTTTCACTCTCATCACTTTTAAAATTCTTCCTTAACACTGGCTTATTTGAACAAGGCAATTGCCTTACAAGCAGGGGTCATTTCCTGCGGGAGCGCACAGGAGCGGAGCTCCGGCAGCAAAGAGCCTAGGGGCGGGCACATACAACAAGCCCCACCCCCTGCTCCCAGCAGCCCTCCGTCAGAGCAAGAAGCAGCCAAGTAAGATGCAGAGCTCCCGCCTCGGCCCAAAACAGTCCAGTGGCACCTTTAAGACCAAGTTTTATTCAGGTACAAGCTCTCCCTCCTCTGCCAGGACAGATCTGCACATCCCCCCCCTCCAATAGCTAGCAATCCAAAACAGTCCAGTGGAGCCTGAGCGGTGGGTGTTGCCTTCTGACACACTTCCGGTGATGTCAGGGAGCGTGGCATATGCAGATTAATTATGCTAATGAGCTCCTGCACCTCTTTTTCTACTAAATGACCCCTGCTTACAAGGCTGGAGATTTGAAGGTTCAGGAAAGAAACGGACAATATTGGGAAATAGCTATAATGCCGTCCTGGGGTATCCGTTTTAGTATTATTGATACCCCAGAACGCATCCTGCTGAATTATGCAACACCAATACTGAAAAAGTTTCAAATGATCACACACCAGCTAGACTAACTTTTGCTGAGCTCTGGAAACAAAACAACATTTCTTCCAGGAAGGCCTTTCTTGGAAAAGTTGAGGATTTTTATATTTTACTCCAAATCACAGCTTTGCAGCAGATCAAGGATGTTAGTGCACTAGATCTACAATGGAAGGAGGTGTAGAAATCAACTAATTGGTTAAGTAATGATTGGTTAAGTGCTAATTGAGTCAAATCAACAGTATGACAGCTTGGCCTTCAGTGAATTAATAGAATCTTGTTTTATCTGAACAAACATGTGGACAAGGGGGACCCAACAGATGTTGTTTTACCTTGACTTCCAGAAAGCTTTTGATGAAGTTCCTCATCAAAGGCTCTTAAGTAAGCTCAATAGTCACGGGATAAAAGGACAAGTCCTTTTGTGGATCAAAACCTGGCTAATTAATAGGAAACAGAGAGTGAGTATAAATGGGCAATTTTCTCAGTGGAGGGTGGTAAGCAGTGGGGTACCGCAGGGATCAGCACTCAGTCCGATGCTTTTAAACTTGTTTATTAATGATTTGGAATTGGGAGTAAGCAGTGAAGTGGCTAAATTTGCAGATGACACGAAGTTGTTCGGGGTGGTGAGAACCAGGGAGGATTGTGAGGCACTCCAAAGGGATCTGTCGAGGATGGGTGAGTGGGCGTCAATGTGACAAATGGGGTTCAATGTGGCCAAGTGTAAAGTGATGCACATTGGAGCCAAAAATCCTAGCTATAAATACACGTTGATGGGGTCCAAACTGGCAGAGACTGACCAAGAGAGAGATCTTGGAGTCGTAGTAGATAACTCAGTGAAAATGTCAAGACAGTGTGCGACTGCAATAAAAAAGGCCAACGCTATGCTCGGGATTATTAGGAAGGGAATTGAAAACAAATCAGTCAGTATCATCATGCCCCTGTATAAATCGATGGTGTGACCTCGTTTGGAGTACTGTGTACAGTTCTGGTCACCACACCTCAAAAAGGATATTATAGCATTGGAAAAAGTGCAGAAAATGAATGATCAAAGGGTTGGAACACTTTCCCTATGAAGAACAGTTAAAATGCTTGGGGCTCTTTAGCTTGGAGAAACGGCGGCTGAGGGGGTTACATGATCAAGGCTTATAAGGTTATGTATGGAATAGAGCAAGTACAGAAAGAAGTACTTTTCTTCCTTTCTCACAACAGAAGAACTCATGGACAATCAATGAAATTGCTGAGCAGTCGGGTTAGAACAGATAAAAGGAAGTACTTCTTCACCCAAAGAGTGATTAACACATGGAATTCACTGCCACAGGAGGTGGTGGCAGCTACAAGCATGGACGGCTTCAAGAGGGAATTAGATAAGCATATGGAGCAGAGGTCCATCAGTGGCTATTAGCCACAAGGTATAGATGGGAACTCTGGGCATTGGCTTCTCTTATGTTCTTATGTTCTTATCTTTTGTTTTGTTTTTGCCTCCATTTCTTTTATGAGTTAGAGATGCTTACAAAATATTCCCCATCCTAATTTCTCCATAGATTTGGGCATTCTGAATTACGCAGACTCGTACCCAGAGCAGCACCAATGCGCGGGGCATACACACACACACACACACACACACACAATTGGAAAGCAGGTAATTACAGATCAGAAAGTACAAAATCCATATAAGGTAAAATTGGAATTGCAACATATAAAAACAGAGTAAAAGCATTAAAAAAGAGAGAGTGAATACATAGTATTACTTATCAAGATGTGTAACCATAGCACTGAGAAGAAATTTTGCTACTATTTCAGTTATTTCTATATGTGGATAATCAAGCAAAGAAAGAACCTTAAAATCATGAGAGGTCTCTAAAAATTGAGCTAATATGGGGTGCAGAAGATCCCAACAGGACGCCAGATAGAGAGGACACTGAAGGAGAACATGGGGGACAGTTTCAACACTGTCCTTCATACAAGGGCAGCACCTGTTAGGACAGGGGATCCCGGGAGAATCTGCCAGACAGAAGAGCAGAAGGAAGAACATTAAACCTGGCCAAATTTGGAGCTATGAGTTGCTCAAGGCATATAGCTGGAAGGTCTGCATTTGGAGCAATCCCTAAATTTAAGGGAGAACAGGTTCTGTTAGCCAACTTATAGAGAGTTTGGAACTCTGAACCCAATACACTAGATTATTTTTTTAAAAAGCCTCAGATGCAGAAAGCAAACATAAGGATTCTAGGGATAAATTCAAGGAACATATTTTGGCTTCGATGCTCTTCTACCGTTTATTTGTTTCAGGGTACCATCCATGCTTGGGTGGCTACAGTTGGCCTTAAGAGCTAGATCGCCACACAAGGGCAAAGCCTATCAACCTGAAAGAGGGGAAATGCCAGTCTGAAACTGTGGCCAACCGCTGGACATATGTACACGCCAAAATTAATTTTGGAAATACTCCAAGTAAAATGGGAAGGCAGGTGGGAGTGCAGAGTTGGAGAGAATCATCCCACCGAACAATAAAAACAGAAGTCCATTATGAATACCCCTGCACAGTTCGTAATTGAAGCTGCCTTTCCCAGTTTGATATTGTAGTGAGTGGGAAATGTTGCTCAGAGATCGAGTTCCCCTGCATGGTTTGTCACCAAGAGGACACTGCATGGACTTCGGGAACAGATCTGAGAGGCCTTCCAGCAGCACAGGCCCCAAACAGCCCGGAGTCCTGTGGTCACCCAAACTTAATCCTGAGCCCAACATCAGTCCAAAGGCAACACAATGTCATGCATCGAAGGGACGCAACCATGCAAGAACAGAAAGACCTCATCTCCACTCCAGTTTTGTTCTTCCCTCAGTTTGCCAAAAGACACCCTAATGTAGGGCTGGTATTAACAACTAAGAAGAAGAAGAAGAAGAGATTGGATTTATACCCCACCCTTCACTACCCAAAGGTGTCTCAGAGTGGCTCACAAACTCCTTTGCCTTCCCCTCCCCACCACAGACACCCTGTGAGGGAGGTGGGGCTGAGAGAACTCTCGACAGAAACGGCTCTTTTTCAAGGACAGCTCTTATCAGAACTACGGCTTGCCCAAGGTCATCCAGCCAGGTGCAAGTGGAGGAGTGGGGAATCAAACCTGGTTCTCCCAGGTTAGAGTCCACGCACTTCACCACTACACCAAACTCCCTATTGTTTTTCCTAAACTCCCTAAAATTTTGTAAGCATCACCAGAACAGCACGCAGTATTCCAAGTGTGGCTGCACCATACCTCTAGGCCCTGTGTGAGGCTTATCCCAAGCTACTCTTCATGAGGCCCGTAGCCAGGAAATTCTAAGTCAGGGGGCATTTTAATTTTTCGGGGAACACTGGCTAAACCAATTAAAGGTAACTCACACGGACTTCCGGCTAATGGCAACACACTAACAGACGTCTCTCCCGGACTTCCGGGGAGACGATCTGTGTGCCTGCAGTGAGGAGGGGGCTTGATTGTTCATTGCCCCCCCATGGAGCCTGTGCGAAAGGCTCCTTGCCATGGGGCTTTTGAGGGTTAGCCTCTTCCACAGCAAGATGCTGGGGAATTGAGGCACTCCTCCGCCCCGATGGTCCTGCTGCGGTTGCGTCCATACGGATTCAGAGCTGCCAGCCGGGACAAGCGTTGGAGATCGGGCGATTTAACCGCGATCAAGCAAGGTCCCTGGACCAACAATAAACAGTGAGTCAAGTTAAAAAGAGATGCCGAAAAACTAAGAGAAAGCCCCCCCTGGGAACAGTGAGATGAGCGAGTGGGGGAGGGGGTACCTCCCATACGCATAAATAAAACAACGATTTGCCAAGGGGGAAGCAGAAGCAAAAAAGTAGAAATATGTTTTAAGAGACTTACCAGAGCGTAGATAAGTGCTTGGGCAAATTTCAGAGACTTTAGCAACTTTTACTAAAAGTAAATAATCCTCAAACATGGCGGGGAAGAAAACAGAGAAAGACAAGCTAGCAAAAATGAAACTAACGGGAGGTTTGAGTCCCCGGATGGAAGACTCTGCAGAGCTATCCAAAATGCTAGTAGAAACCATGCGCCCTCTGCTAGACCAAATGACCAACATTAACCAGCAGCTAACTGTACTGAATCAAAACCTGGCAACTCAGCAGCTCCAACTAGCGGAAATTACAAAAACAACGGAGCAAACAGTTGAGAAAGTCAAGGAAGTGGACACAGACCAAAAAAGTCAAGAAAAAGGTACAAATGCTGGAAAAGAAACAAACTTCAGGTGAATTTCAAATTTTGCAGCTGCAAATGGAGAGAGCTAACCTAGTCCTCCGATTCCAAGGGGTCCCTGAGACAAAAGAAGAGAATCTAAAATAACTTTTGAGTAAAGCTCCAGTTACAGATTTAAAAGCGGAATACTTGATAAGCGAAATGGATGTGGTTTACAGATCCTATTCCAACTATATCAAGAAAAATAATCTGCCTGGAGAGATTGTGGTTAGATTCTTGAAGAGACATGTCAGGGACTTAATACTCAAAACAACTACAGGAGTACCCCTGAAAATGGGAAGGAATAACATCAGAATTTTAAAAGATGTCCCATTTGAAATCAGGAAGAAGAGGAAGGAGTACAAAGACTTAATAGCGTTCCTGCAAACAAACAGCATTACCTACAGATGGTTTATACCCGAAGGCGTCACCTTTAAAATTAAGGACAAAAAAGAAAAGATTGACTCTGTCTTCAAAGCACGTGAGTTCCTGAGATTGCAACTGGGAGAGCCAGGAGAGGTTGGTGGGGAAGAAGAACACAGTAAATCCAGTGATGATATGGACTCTGTGGCTTCAGATGAGGACTCTGCTTCAGATAAGGGGGCGGCAGCCCCCAAGCGAGATTATCAATTGAGGAAAAGAACGAACAAAGCTAAACAAAGGCTGAAGGACTCTGAATTGCGCCTTAAAGCATTTACTTTAATATTGCTCTTGGAATTTTCTTAACATAGTTAAAAGATGAGCTAAAAGCTAATTATATTAGCATAAATGACCATGTTCAATGCGATCTAAGCATGTTAAGAATAACACTTATACAAGCTATTGTAAGGATCTCCTCTACTTGGGGTTTTAGTTATTAGTGGTTTTCTTTCCTGTATCCTTAGTTGCAGTTGTTTCCCCTTCCCTTTTTTTTCTTTGTCGTTTGCAGTCTTTAGAAAATGCAATAAAAAATCCCCTCCGGGTTTTTTTTTTTTTTTAAAGGTAACTCATGCACTTCAGCCAGCCCCAGAGAGAGGTGTGGTGCAAAGGGGAGGCAAGGAGAAGCAGCGGCACAGGGGAAGTTCGTGGCAGCTGCCCCATCTTACCAGAGAGTTGGGGGGGGGGCTGGGCTGGGCTGAAAGGAAGTCGAGGGGCCTTGGCAGGAAGTCAGGGGGCCAGGCCCCAAAATGCCCCACTGTAGCTAGGGGCCTGCTCTTCATCCTTTTTCCTGTACTTCTTCTGCTCCTTTGCCCTCCTGCCTTATACTTTGTTTCCGGTCCTTGGGGCCCTCCCTTGGACCACTCTCTCCTCTGCACCTCCTCTTCAGCCACCTTGACCTTTGCCAGCAACTTCCCATTCAGAGTCTCAGCCGCCTGGTCTCTCTGCCAATCACTCCTGCTGCTACAGATATACTAGATTCTATACCTGAGGAAGAGCGAGCAAATGGGGAAATCTCTGCATAGCAGTACAGGGGGAAAAATAGGTTGGGGGGGGAATAACTGTGGTGAGGCCTGGAAGAGGCTGCCCAAGGGTCTGACAGAACCTGGTGGTCTTTTAGAGAAGGTTAGACGATCATTTCATGGAGATAACTTAAATGGATTATACCTCTGGGGCAGGAGGTTTGACCAGAAACCTCTTAAGGTCACTTCCAGTCACATATCCTTGGGTTTGGAAAGAATCGCTTTAGACAGTATGTCTGCTTCTGGCAAAAGGTTGAACTTAATGACATGCGAGTTCCTATCCAAGTCAATGTTTCTTTGGCTCTTCCTTCCGACGGAACGACTCTAGTCCCTAGGAACTGTGTAAGGTTATATACATCCAAAACGACCTTTGACTTCCCTCACAGAGGCTGCGTATGTTGCCAATATTCCGCTGTCTGCTGTTAAACTGAGACATTCTCTCCCATTCTGATAACAGCATTTTTGCTTGCCCAAAGTCTCCCCTTCTCCAACGCACCTCATACTGAAGACGGCGGTACAAAGTTAGAGGTGCCCAGAAAAGCCTGAGATTTTGCTATTGAATTACTGGAAAGATGTCCCAATCTCACAATACAAAAAGGAATTATTAACTATCCTCCTTTTGGCCGCCAAAACAACCATCGCACAGAGCTGGAAAAATAATAACCTATTACATATTAAGTCATGGTATTCAAAGGTATGGGACCATCTCTTAATGGATAATGTCTCAGACAGACTTACTAGTGCTGAAGACTTATCAAAATCTCAGGCTTTTTATGGCCGCTGGCACCCAATACTAGAGAATTTAGAATATATTCTTGAACAGCTTAAGCCTAGCCAGAAATCTCAATACTATACCTTCGTCCGGAAAGATTGGATATTGTAACAATTTGTATTGGTTATAAATTTTAATATCTGAGTGAAAGTGATTGTATTCTTAAACTTGCTTGTACAATGCCTTAAAATAACAATATCGTTAATTGTATTGCATCGTTACTGTTAAAATTGTTCATGTTTTTGTTTTGGTTTGGTTTTATAAAATAATAATAATAATAAAAATTTTTAAAAGAAAGCCTGCAAACTGACAGGTTGAAGTAATAGGTAGGTTTTAGCCCACGGTCCACAGGCCACATATGGCCTGGCAGAGCCACGTTGTGTGGCCTGGCTCAGAATGTGGGATTTGATATTATGGCCCCCTGCCGTGCCCTCCCGGAAGCCTCCTCCCCAGCCCTAGGACAGGCGTGGCCAAGAGGCTTCCTCGGAGGGGAGAGGAGAATCAAGTCCCAGCTGGGAATCTGCATTCTGATTCCTCCTCCTGTAGAAAACAACTGGCTGTGCCACAGACATGATGCAGAAGCTTCCGGATCAGCAGGGTGAGGGAACAGAGTGCAAGCACCACTGTTCCGATTCTTTCCCCCCGTTTCTTGCATTTCAGAGGATTCTGTCTCATTTAACATAAGAGCATCAGAAGAGCCCTTCTGGATCGGACCAGTGAGGGTCCATCAAGACCAGCCTCCCACCTCACATGGTGGCCAAGCCGAACCTCCCTAGGCTCCACCCCTCACAATGTCCAGGTTATCAGGCTCTACCCCCCAAATCGCCAAGAATTTCCCAACTTACTATCGGTAATGTACAAAGCCCTTACAGACCGCTACAGCACGCCAAGGATGAAGTATCAAAATGCGTGGCAACGTGATCTAGGGAAAGAGTTAACGGACTCTCAACGGTCATTGATCTGGTCAACATTAGCCAACAGGTCAAGCATTTTTAATATCCGATTTCAATTTTTTAGATTATATTCCGGCTGGTACTACACTCCAGAGCGCCTGCACCGTATCAAGGCTACTTATTCCCCACTGTGCTGGAAAAAATGTGGGAACATCGGTACTATCTACCCTGCTAGTGGGGTTGTCCTCAAATACGGAAATTCTGGGAGGAGGTGATTAACGAAATGTCCAAAATTACATCACAGACAATCCCACTTGAACCGGAAAATGTCCTTCTACACCTGAGACACCCTGCGGCCGGGGAAGAAACCCTCTCAAGCTTAACAACGATCCTACTTTCAGCAGCCAAGCTCACTATTGCCACAGTTTGGAAGTCAACCAAAGCGCCAACACTGGATGTGTGGAGAAATAAAGTTTGGGAACAATTTATTATGGACAAAATCGGCTCCACAACTGGTCACCAGTCAGTTGGGGTCATACAAGACACATTCCAGTGTTGAACAGACATGGTTCCCCTCAGGGCGCTTTTTGTAGAAAAAGCCCAGCAGGAACTCATTAGCATAACAGGCCACACCCAACAGCAGAAACTCATTAGCATGATAGGCCACACCCCTGACAGCACAGCTCATTAGCCCATTAGGCCGCACCCCCATGTTACCAAAAGTGTGGTCATCCAGCCACACCCACCTTTTGCTTCGTATTCTGTTTACCTTGTTTGCTGTCAAAACCCAGGGCCTTTTTTTGTAGCAGGAACTCCTTTGCATGTTAGGCCACACACCCCTAATGTAGCCAATCCTAATGGGTTTCTGCTGTTGGGTGTGGCCTATTATGCTAATGAGTTCCTGCTGGGCGTGGCCAACTCGGGAGCCAGCCGGAACTCCGTCCCTGTGCGTTCCTGCCCCAAAATAGCCCTGGTTCCCCTTCCTACAATACATGTCAAACAATGATCTTTCACCAAACAACTCATGCTACTCCCCGTGGGTCCACTTTTAACACAGCACGCTTCTTGAGACCTTAGTGATTACAGAGAATAGGTTGGTTCAATACCTTATTGTCTGAATTGAAAGGTTGAGCAACCCTTAGAAAATGAGGTTCGATATGTTCTTAGTCTTGTCAGTTACTGATAGACAGACATGTTTTTCTACACTGGAAGTTGAATAACAGTTTATCTCTGGCATGATTTCACACACACACACACAAACCATTCTTATGTACTTTTATGTAATGTTTGGTATGTATGTTTGACAATTTATATTAAAAATTAGAAGAAGAAGAAAGAATTTCCCAACCCAGCGCTGCCAGTCCTACCGACCAGTTACCCCGGAAGACCAACAGCAAGGCACAGAAGCTGAGGCCTTCCCCTAATGTGGCCTCCTGCCACCAGCATTTAGAGGTTTACTGCCGCTGAATGTGGTGGTTCCCTTGAGTAATCGTGGCTAATAGACACTGACAGACCTCCTCTGCTTTGGTAAAGCTCTGTTATACAATGGGGAAATTTTGCCCCTGAAATCTCCTGTGGGGAAATGGGAAAACCGCTCCCTTGGATGTCCCTGAATTGCAATGGGGGAAACTTTCCATCTCAAGGGGCAGATTATGGCCTCTCTGACCCCTACCCTTTGCAGGACAGAAACAAAAGAATTCCCTGTAGGGTCTGGGATGAGAACACATCTCTCCATCAGTGTTCCCTCTAAGCTGAGTTAGTGTGAGCTAGCTCACAGTTTTTTAGCCTCCAGCTCACACTTTTGTCTTAGCTCAGGAAGGAAGGGCTCCAGAGCAAACTGATTTATGCAGTATCCAAATGTCTCGCTCACAACTTTAATGCCAGTGGCTCACAAAGTAGAATTTTTGCTCACAAGACTCCGCAGCTTAGAGGGAACATTGCTCTCCATACAACAGATGAGAGGTGGGATGGGGTTCTAACCCTCCTCTGGAAATCTCTCAACCAACCCCATTACTATCACCCGTCACTAACCAGATGACATCATGGGGTGGAGCCAGGTGATGTCACAGGGCAGCCCACTTACCTTCAGTCAAGATCTGTTATAGGCCCCATAACAATTTGAATCTGGCACCCCTGTTCTAGCCTATTATTATATCTACCTGCTTAAACTTTTAACATTCATAGTTTCTCAGCAGACAGTAACTGCAAAGAGGAAAAAGAGATTCAAACTTTGCCTTGTCCTCATCCCCCATCAGATATATAGTAAAGGTAAAGGTTTCCCTTGCTCGAGAGCTAGTTGAATCCGACTCTAGGGGGCGGTGCTCATCTCCGTCTCCAAGCCGAAGAGCCAGCGCTGTCCGAAGACTTCTCCGTGGTCATGTGGCCGGCATGACTAAACGCCGAGGCGCACGCAACGTTGTTACCTTCCCACCGAAGCGGTACCTATTTATCTACTTGCAATTTCTTGCTTTCAAACTGCTCGGTTGGCAGGAGCTGGGGCCAGAGACTGGAGCTCACTCCATCACGCGGCACGATAACTGCCGAAGTACAGACCTTCAAATCTGCAGCTCAATGTCTTAACCTCTGAGCCACCGCGGCATCAAATATGTAGGACTACATTTTTAAGATACAAATCATGCAAAGGAGATGAAGGAAGAGCTGGGTGTTTGGTTCGGGATCGTTTCCTTTTGTTATACGCAACCCTCTGTAATTAATTCTCGCCCTCCGGATCAGCAGTGCGCCAAACTGTGGCGGACTGCCGCTATCATTAGCAATGCCATTCCATTCTGACAGCGGCAGATCACACTCCAAGGCTTTGTTTATGATATTTCCTCCTCTTCTCAGAGACAGTGGTGGTTTTCCAAGGAGAACTCACGGCGAGGTCAGATGGAAAGAGGGTCGGTCTTGGTTCTAGGATCCTCAGATGTAAGTCTGAGCTCTGTCAGGGATTCACCGGAGAAGGCAGATGAAAAGGCAGAACAGCACTGAATTTTTGTTTCCGGCATGCAGAGGGAGAATTCACGTCGCCTGCCTCTCAGAATCCTTACAAGAGGGACCCAGACCTCTATTTGCATCAACAGCAGCTGAACACAGAGGCAAGCTGTGTCCTGACGTGACCTGTCAAAACAGCATCTTTGTTTGAACCGAGAATCAGAGATCAATAACAGCACAAAAAAGATCCTGCAATCAATATGCAGCTCCACTGGGACCTGCTCCTTGTGAAGACGAGGCTGCCGGAATGAAGCTGAAGTACTCTGTAATGCCGAGAGAAATGGATTCGTGAAATGTCTTTGAGAATCGATAAAACAGGATTTTAGTTCCTTTTTAACCTGGGTGGCTCTAACTGAATGTCTCCATGAACAATCAAAGCGATATTCTGGAAAAGATCCAGTGCTTTATTGCAATGACAGTCTGGCTCTTTGTCCCAAATACATTCCAATCATCTAACCCATGGTTTGAATGGCTGGGAATGTACCTTGGGTTTGCACACTTCTTGCGTACCGTTTCTGGGTTCTCTGTTGTTTGGATCACACTAGCAATAATGTACCATGACATCCAAATCACATACATTGTAGTTAGAGCTCATCTGCAAACCTTGGTTTGAAACCACAGCCTGAGGTAGACTGGCAAAACATCTGCCTTGGCACACATCTTAGCAAGGCACGATCGAGGTTTATAAGATTAGGCATGGGATAGAGCAGGTAGAGAAAGAGGTGGGAAAAGAAAGCAGCACAGTTTGAAATGGCCACAGCGCTTCAGAGACAGCTGCTTACCGGAAGGGAAATGCTGTGTGGAACAGCTGTCCCTGCACTGGTCTCCTCCATGATGGGCCAATAACCGAAACCATGCAGTTTAAAAAGGTAATGTGAAATCCCTCATTCTCTCTGCATTGGACAGCCTCCTCTATGATGTCTAGGGAGATTATTTATATGGGAGAGCACTGGAGGAGGAAGCCCCCTCCCGCAGTCTGAATTGGTACAGCCCAGACACACTTTCACTCTTTGAAAAAGACAATGGCCTCAGGGCTATTTTGGGGCAGGAACGCACAGGAACAGAGTTCTGGCTGGCTCCCAAGTTGGCCACGCCCAGCAGGAACGCATTAGCATAATAGGCCACACCCAACAGCAGAAACTCATTAGGACTGGCTACATTAGGGGTGTGTGGCCTAACATGCAAAGGAGTTCCTGCTACAAAAAAGCCCTGGGTTTGGACAACAAAGAAGGTAAACAGAATAAGAAGCAAAAGGTGGGTGTGGCTGGATAACCACACTTCTGGTAACATGGGGGTGTGGCCTAATATGCCAATGAGCTGTGCTGTCAGGGGTGTGGCCTAACATGCTAATGAGTTTCTGCTCTGGGTGTGGCCTATTATGCTAATGAGTTCCTGCTGGGCTTCTTCTACAAAAAAAGCCCTGAATGGCCTTATTTCCAAGCAAACATATACAGGACTGGGCTGAATGTCAAAACAGTGAATTGGTACTTAAGGAACATTAGCTTGTTTGAGACTTTGCCAAATACTTCATTTTTCTTATTTTGGGCAAGAAGGAAACACCTGTCAACGTGTTTTGTTAGACACCCATACAATTCTTTTACGTTTTCAATTACGCACTGAAGGACTGGATTTCACACAGAGAATCTGAACAAAATGAGCGAGGCCCAGCTTGGGCCTGGGCATGAGGGAAGGGGTGGCATAGCTCAGAAAAAATTTTCGAGCGCAATGGTGCCTTTAAGACCAACAAATCTGCCAAGCAACTGCGAGCAAGGGAGTATTGTGCTCCTGACTTCCCTTCGACTTTCAGCGCTGGATTTATGCCTTTAAGATTTTGCCAGAGCTTGGCCTTTTTGACTGCCACGATGTAACTTTCTGTGACTGGACCAAACAGCTAATTCTCAACACAATCGCAGGAAATAATACACCACTTCCTATATACCTTCCAAACACATCCGGAGTTGGCTCCACAACAAGCTGAGAAAGCACTCCGTACTCTCAAGCCTGACAAGATGGTTTTAATTCCCTGAATGTATTGTTTTAATAATCTGCAGCCATCTAGTTTGTGTCATTTCAATACGTTTCGACAGAAGCCGCCTTGAACACAGGAAAATCAGATTAGGGACGGATGGGGGGGAGGCGTGGCTAATTGCCCCGGCGCAGTTTGATCCGCGATTACGCAATCAGACGCGCCGGTGGCACACCACAGGTCCTTCCCTCGGCACCAGCGGGTAAACGAGGAACCAGAGGGGAATGCCATGCACCAGCGCGATCACACCATGGGAGTCTGGAGGCAGCCCGTCGCAAACGTTTTCTAGTACCTTGGAGGTACTAGTTTTTTAACTCGCATTGTTGGCGGTAAGCCACGGGTGTGCTCCACTTCCCAGATGTTGGGGTGTGATCACACCCGGATAATTCGCCCACCATCCATGCCTCTCCTGCGGCAACTTTGCTGTGTGACCGGGGCCTATAAATGTTTCATTAACTGGCACGTCTTGCCTATGTCGAGATGGAATGGCTGGGCCCTGTACAGAAACTAACCATTGTTCACCAACACAATGTCCGGTTTGGAACTGGTATTTCATAGGTGGCAAGAAATATATGCTCTGACCTCAACAGCCCATCTTGTCAGAAGCTCAAGCAGGGTCAGCCCCGGACAGCACTTGGTTGGGAGACCATCACGGAATACCAGGGTTGTGACACAGGGGCAGGCAATGGAGAACCAGCTCTGAACATCTGTTGGATGGAAAACCCTACAGGGCCGCCATCCTAAAGGGAGCGGTGGCGCAGGCAGTAAGACGCCTGCAGTAACAACATCAGCGAACAGCCACTATGGCGGTTCGAGACCCACCGCGGCCGGGGTGAGCTCCCGGCCCTAGTCCCAGCTCCCGCCCACCCAGCGGCTCGAAAGCGTAATCGCAAGTAGACAAATGGGTACCTGCCCCTAGGTGGCAGGGGGCACACTCCTCCTGATGGCGTGCGCCAGGAGTGTTGGCGGCAGCGGCGGTAATGGCGGCGGCGGAGCAGTTGGCGACCCGAGGATGTGCCGGCGACAGAGGCCAGATGGAGGCGGAGCTGTGGCGGCGTGATGGCGTGACGACGCAGCGCGGCAGAGCCTGAAGGGACAAAAGCCGGAGCTGCAGTTGGAAGCGGCCGCGCGCCGGAGGAGTCCATCGGAAAGCCCGCCAGAGGAAGTCGTCGGCCCATCCTGAGGCGCCGGGAGCAACATCTGAAGCCCGCCCGAACAACAAGAACGCGCCGCTTGGGTGCTGGTAGGTAGCCCCTCCCCCCATACGAATTGTGGCCCTCGGTAGGAATCGACATTTTATATATATGTGTAAACCGCTCAGAGACCCTCCGGGGTCAAGGACGGTATATAAATCGAATGTAATAAATAATAAATAATAAATGAATAAGTCAGATGTGACTTGACAGCAAATTTTTTAAAAACCCTCAAACCTTCACTGGTAAAAACATACATTCATAAGAGCTGCAGATATGATCATGTTCCCATTCATTTCAGGGGAGCTGGCACTGGAAAACATCCACTGGAGTCCACTTTACTGTTAGTCAGCGAGACAAATTTTTAATCAATGGGGTTAAAAGTTAAGGGTATACTTATTTATTTTGGAGGCTGTGTCGGTTTCTTGCAAGTTAGTATAACAGAAAAGTAAAAAAAGAGAAGAATTTACAAGGCAGATCAGCTTCTAACGATGACTGGTAGTTTGTACTTGGCTGACTAAGGACTCACATTTATTCAGTACCTCAAGACACCTCTGCTGTAGTACAACTAATTAACCAATTGATCCACTAGAAGGTAAATTAATTAAAATTCTGTAGGTGGACCGACAGCCGTATCTGTTATCTATGAAAAACCAAGCACATTATTTTTTTTTACATGTTCAATATTCTGAAAATAAATCTAGGTAGCAACTTGGCTTCATTGAAGGTCAAAGAAGACGGGGACGGCAAAGGATGAGATGGTTAGACAGTGTCATCGATGCAACGAACATGAAATTGAGCCAACTTCAGAGGATGGCGGAAGACCGGAAGGCCTGGCGTGATCTGGTCCATGGGGTCGCGAAGAGTCGGACTCGACTGTGCGACTGAACAACAACAAAAGCAACTTGGCTCGCAGAATAAGAAGCATGGCCAACAAATTATTCTTGAAGACTTTGCAAGCCAAGTTAGACATCTCTACCCTTCATTAGCAGAACTTCGGCTGAACACCACGGGGAGGGATCAACATAGTAAGAAAGTCAGTCTTCGCAGATGTACTTAATCCGCTCTGCTCAAGACTAACGGGAAGGCCCAGAGCTCAGTGGCAGAGCCTGCGCTTTTCAAGGAGAACGCCCTACAGTCAATCCTGAAGATCCCCAATGGAAAGACTTCTTCCAGAGTCCTTAGGGACTCACTGCCTCCCAAAGACAGGCAAGACTGGGCTGATGGGACCAATTTCCCACCAGTCCAGGAAATTCCTGGGGATTTAGGGGCACAGCCTGGCAAGGGTAGAGTTTGGGGAAGGAAGGGAAATGAGATGCCATAGAGTCCATCCCACAAAGGTGCCACTCCCTCCAGTGGAACTGCTCCCTGTTGTCTGGGGATCAGTTGTAATTCCAGGGAAAATCCAGGCCCCAACCAAGAGGTTGGAAAATGCATAATGAGGCCTTGTCAGACTCCTCCTGGCATCATAATACGCACGCTTTTGAAGAAAAGGTAACTTTATTAGAGCAGAAGGTGCATAACAGGGTCACTGTTCAGAATGGAGAATACCAGTAATGGCAAAGCATATAATCAAACATTCAAACCACTACTACCCAATTGCGGGGCTTCCCGCGCGCTTGCAGGCTTTTCCTGCTCGCGCCTTTGGGCATGAGAACATACGGTTCCAAGCCTCTCATGTTATCTTTTCTCACGGTGATTCATGAGAGCTTTCCCGCACTAACAAGCCTTGCTAACGAGCCGAGCTTCCACCTGTGACCTTGGAAAGATAATGCTGTTACGGCAAGCTACAGAGCTATGCGCATCTACAAGTCTACATATACAGGGGCAAGCGCACATATATAGCAGAAAGAAAAATAAACCATTGGCAGCTAGCTGACAGGCCACTTCATCTGCTCACCAACAGCAGATGGAGGAAGGTCAGGGATCCAGGTACTAGAGAGAGGTGCACAACGAGGCCACTTCATCTGCTCACCAACAGCAGATGGAGGAAGGTCAGGGATCCAGGTACTAGAGAGAGGTGAGAAAATCAGGCAACAGGCAAAGCACCCCAGCTGTAACAGCGGTGACCAGAATTATTATTTTTTTAAAAAAGTAGGCCGAACTCCAGAGTGATACTTGAACAGTGGATATTTGAACAGCAGCAGCCTGTCATAAGTCAATAAGACTTCTTGGTCCAGTTTCAGTCACAAACAAAGACTTCCTGGTCCTGTTTCAGTCACAAACAGTGAGTCAACAAGAAAAGCTGTTCAAAAATATCTTCTTGGTGGAGAACTCGTGCATGCTCCAAGGCCACAGAGTCAAGCTGAGCTGAGGGACCCAAGAACGAGAATGCAAAGCAGGTGAAGAGATTTAGAAGGAAATTCTGTGAAAGAAAAATCCCCAAGAAGAACAGTCAAAAGAGACTCACTATAGCTCTCGATGTACCATTCTACAGTGACAGGGTTGAATTGGTCATGCTGTGCTCCTGATGGCAGGAATTCTCTTGCCTCAGCCAAAGACTGTGGGGGTGAGACAGGGAAAATATATGAAGTGGAGTTATAGCTAGGAGATATGGGCTGGATCTGGCCAGCTTTTTCACACCGTCTCACCTAATCCCCCTCCTTGCTGCATCCGACATGGCTTTTGTCAGCGCGGGTCCCCTAATTCCCACATAGGATTTTTGGCAGTCAAAGGGACTTCTACTTGCTCCTTCCCCTGCAGAAAAGTCTGTTGTCTGTCTAACCTGCTTTGCTCTGAATTGTTGGGAAAGACTGCAGTAAAGGCTAGATGAACACTGTGTAAATGGAAAATTTGGATTCTCCTACCCACGTGGCAGCCATTTCCCCTGTCTTTATCCAGTTTGGTGTAGTGGTTAAGTGCGTGGACTCTAATCTGGGAGAACCGGGTTTGATTCCCCACTCCTCCACTTGCACCTGGCTGGATGACCTTGGGCAAGCCATAGTTCTGCCAGAGCTGTCCTTGAAAAAGAGCAGTTCCTTTCAAGAGCTCTCTCAGCCCCACCTACTTCACAGGGTGTCTGTTGTGGGGAGGGGAAGGGGAAGGAGTTTGTAAGCCGCCTGAGACACCTTTGGGTAGTGAAGGGTGGGGTATAAATCCAATCTCTTCTCTTCTTCTTTTTTTACAGTAGCCTTTTCCTCCCCCTGGTACCTTGGGCTTTTTGTTTTTAAAAAATTAGCACTTGGATATCATTATAACACCCAAATTGCAAATCGTAAGATGTCATAGTCCCGCTGTACACGGCACTGGTCGGGCCGCACCTGGAGGACTGTGTGCAGTTCTGGAGGCCTCACTTCAAAAAGGATGTGGACAGAATGGAGCGGGTGCAGAGGAGAGCGACGAGGATGATCAGAGGCCTGGAGACCAAGAAGCCCTGCGAGGAAAGGCCGAGGGACTTCTTGGGGATGTTGGGTCTGGAGAAGAGGAGGTTGAGGGGGGACATGATTGCTCTCTTGAAGTATTTGAAGGGCTGCCACTTAGAGGAGGGCAGGGAGCTGTTCCTGTTGGCTGCAGAGAAGAGGACTCACAATCATGGGTTTAAATTAAGGGCGGGAAGGTTCTGGGTGGATATGAGGAAAACCTTTTTGACAGTCAGAGTGGTGCCACAGTGGAATCAGCTGCCTACGGAGGTGGTGAGCTCCCCCTCACTGGCAGTCTTTAAGCAGCGGCTGGACAAACACTTGTCAGGGATGCTCTAAGCCAGTGGTGGCGAACCTATGGCACGGGTGCCAGAGGTGGCACTCAGAGCCCTCTCTGTGGGCACGCGTGCCATCGCCCCAGCCAGGCCCAGACCATCATTAAAGTGTCGAATTATCTGCCAAATAATTTTAAATAAATGAAAGCATTTGGGATTGCGTTCCTTACTTTGTTTGGATCATCTTAAGTTAATGTAGGGGTTGTTTTTTCTAAAGTAAAACCTCCGTATTCAGGTTAAATGGCCGTGTTGGCACTTTGCGATCAATAAGTGGGTTTTGGGTCGCAGTTTGGGCACTCGGTCTCTAAAAGGTTCGCCATCACTGAGATAGAGCATTCCTTTAGACAGATGAAACCTGGGAATTCAGAGAATCTGTTACAACTGTCGTTACATCAATATAATGGTGGAATGAGCTCCCAGAAGAGAGTAGGGCTCTGCGGGACCTTTTACAGTTCCGCAGAGCCTGTAAGACGGAGCTCTTCCGCCAGGCTTTTGAATAGGGGCCGCCGCCGCCATTACCGCCGCCATTACCACCACCACCGCCATTTCCACCATCGCCACCACTACCATCACCGCATGTATGCGGAAGCAGGACTGTTAGGGTAGGCCTATGAGAAATTGGAACAACATGGCTTAGGCCACCCCTCTCCCTTCTGATTTCGATCTCGGACCTCTTCCTGTCATGTAATGGAGTAAGTGTAAGTTTAGTCCTCCATGTATCTTGTGAGTTGTGAACTGTTTAATTTATGTTGTTTTTAATGTATTTGGTTTTATAGCACTTGTGCCTTGTAAGCCGCCCTGAGCCTGCATGCGGGGAGGGCGGGGTAGAAATGGAATTAAATAAATAAATAAATAAATAAATAGTCTCATGCTATTTTTTTTAAATTGCAAAAGCCCCCATGGCCAGGGGGGGTGGCTGCTCGCTGGGAGACTAGGGCAGGGAAACTGTGGGGAAACCTGCCTGTTGCTACAACACATCATCAGCAACTGCACCACCAGCACAAAAATCACACAAGCCAATCCCTGCACGGAAACCACCTATGAAAATATCACTGCAACCGAAGCTGCCCGTTGCTCTCCCTCTGAATAGGAGGTGGTAGCCCACAAATGCATCCCTGTTGCCCAGGCAACTGCTTTTACTGTGCAGGCAGCTCCATTACCTATCCGTGCTGCCCATCACAGGTCTGACGCCCTGGTTCCAGTATGGCTGTTCACAGCTTTGAAGTGGACCCGATACAAGCCTTGCATTGCTTGAGTGATACCCAACCGTAGTTAGGACTGTCACCTGAATCTTAGCTGATTAACCATATCATATTTAGTTGACCAATTCATGGAGGAAATCGGCACCAAGCTGTACAACGGTGAGAACAATAGTTGTGAAAAAATACACTTTGTTATGTAATGTGCACGTGTGTCATAGATGGAAGATTTGTGCATTATATAACAAAGCACGTGTTCCCCCCCCCCCAGAACTATTGTTTCCATTTATATGGACATATAAAAACCTTCTGAGTGTCAGAGAAGCGGGAATTGATTGCTTTGAGATGCTAGCAAACCACCAGAAGTTTCCGAAAATACACTAAAAATAGTTAACGTTCTATACTTCGCCCTGCATCTGCTCCCAGTTAATGGGGGGCCCCCCACATTTTTAATTGATAAAAATGTCTTTAATTGACTGACTAAATGCTGCAGTTCTGTCATTAATGAGATCGGGTTAGGATGCTCTAAAGCAGCATTTCTCTAATAGGGGCCTGAAGACACCCTCTCGGGGGGGGGGGGGACAAGGACCCTCCAGGGGAATCATTTGTGAGGACAGGGAGTGAACAGGCTAATTGGAAAATGGAGCAACAGTAACAACAACAACAACAAAAATGGAACTCTTACAGTTTTCTCAAAAGGGAGGCAGGGGGTCCCCATCTCAGGGGGAAAGGACAGACCCAACTCCCCCTTCTTTTACAACGGGCAGGAGAAGAGGAGGTTGAGGGGGGACATGATTGGTCTCTGTAAGTATCTGAAGGGCTGTCACTTAGAGGGGGGCAGGGTGCTGTTCCTGTTGGCAGCGGAGGAGAGGACTCGCGAGAATGGGTTTAAATTAAAGGCAGGAAGGTACCAGCTGGATATTAGGGGGAAAATTTTTACAGTCAGAGTTCTGCAACAGTGGAATCAGCTGCCTAGGGAGGTGGTGGGCTCCCCCTCACTGGCCGCCTTCAAGCAGCGGCTGGACAGAGCAGCCTTCAGAATTCTCAATACAATGAGACAACTTGTCACATGGTTAGAGGAACACAAGCCAGGTTCTCAGCCTGTAACTAACAGTAACTAACTAATGTACTGAACACAGTTTGAATCTGGTGGCATCTTTAAGACCAACAAGCACACGAAAGATCCTACCCAGAATTAAACTCTATTGGTCTTAAAGTTTCTACTGGACTCAAACTTTGTTCTGTTGCATCAGACCAACATGGTTACCCACCTGTAACCAGGGCTATTTTTGGGCAGGAACGCACAGGAACGGAGTTCCGGCTGGCTCCTGACTTGGCCACGCCCAGCAGGAACTCATTAGCATAATAGGCCACACCCAACAGCAGAAACTCATTAGGATTGGCTACATTAGGGGTGTGTGGCCTAACATGCAAAGGAGTTCCTGCTACAAAAAAAGGCCCTGGGTTTTGACAACAAACAAGGTACACAGAATAACAAGCAAAAGGTGGGTGTGGCTGGATGAGCACACTTCTGGTAACATGGGGTGTGGCCTAATATGCTAATGAGCTGTGGTGTCAGGGTAATGAGTTTCTGTTGTTGGGTGTGGCCTATTATGCTAATGAGTTCCTGCTGGGCTTTTTCTACAAAAAGAGCCCTGCCTGTAACTAATGAACAGGGAACCTTAAATTGCAGAATGCCAGAACAGAAAAATTAGCCAACTTGAGTGCAACTGACAAACACATGTGGTACTTCACGCTATAGTTTTTTCACTGCAAAAATAAACTGTTCTATTATTTTAAAATATAAAAAAGTATTATTTTAAACAACCCAATTATTAAGTCACTGCAAATTTTTAATCACTTGACATCAAATCCACCTTTAAGCAGGAAAGAGACATGGGCCAGAAAATCCAGGGACAGAGTAATGAGTATTAATGAGTACTGTAGTGCAGAAACCAAATTGTGTTTCAGAGCCCTTTGTCCCCCCGCCCAACCCAGCAGCGTCTCAGGGGTGGGTCACAGGAAATATCTCACCTCCAAAGGGACAGGGGGGATACAAAACCTTTCTGTCAGACATGGGGGGGGGAGCGATAGAACTGCAGTACCATGCAATCACATAACTACTAAGGGCCTAACTGTATGTTACATTACCCTGACACCCGCACTGTTGTAAATCAGTCTATAATGAGTGAAGGCTCAGATTTCTCAGACAAAGAGCTACCTGCTAGTCCTGAGCCAGTAATTGATCACCCGGCTGCAGCTGGCTCTGAGCCAGGAGAACAACAAGAGATCAGATTATTGGCTGATTGGGAGCCACAGTTTACAGCTGAAACTAAGCCAACACCTTGTAGCTCTGAATAACTAAACAAGTCTTCAGCAGCCACTCCCAGCCCACCTAGCTCACTCACACCCTTGCAGCGCCGACGCTCTCAGAGATGCTTAGAGTTGCAAGAAAGGAGAAGTGAGAGACTCATGGCCTGTTGTCAGCTGTCAATTGAAGAAGAAGAAGAAGAAGAAGAGGAGATTGGATTTATACCCCGCCCTTCACTACCCAAAGGTGTCTCAGAGCAGCTTACAAACTCCTTCCCCTCCTCTCAACAGACACCCTGTGAGGTAGGTGGGGCTGAGAGAGCTCTTGACAGAAACTGCTCTTTTTCCAGAACAGCTGTTATCAGAGCTACGGCTTGCCCAAGGTCATCCAGCCAGGTGCTAGTGGAGGAGTGGGGAATCAAACCTGGTTCTCCCAGATGAGAGTCTGCGCACTTAACCACGACACCAAACTGACAAAGGAGTAGTTTCAGGACGACAGCCAAGGAACTGGCTGGGAGTTTAGCTTGTTAAGACTTGGCTATAAATCCAGCTGGGAGAAGCAGCAGTGTGTGGATGCAGCAAGTACATTTTGTTACCAACCTTGCTGTTACTGGACCTTTGCAATCTTGGACCTGACAACTGGCTTTTCCAGAACCCCTGACCTTGGACTGAACTTGGACTTGCTGCCTGGAACTCCTTGACCCTAGACTGGACTTCGGTAAACCTACTCTCTGGAACGCCTGACTTTTGGATTGGACTTGGGTTACTCTCTGCAACCTTGCCTGTGACCTGCCTTGCTAGACCCTAGGCCGTGCCTCCTGGGGAAACTAAATCAGTACACTCCCCGGGTCAGCCACAAGGACTTTTGATCAAGCTGTGTTTGGAATTTGATTCCTAGGTATATGGCAGCCCAACACTAGGGGTGCCAGCCTCCGGGTGGGGCCTGGGGATCCCCCGGAGTCACAGAATTACAGCTCATCTCCAGACTAGAGAGATCCGTTCCCCTGGAGAAAATGGCGGCTTTGGAGGGTGGACTCTGTGGCACTGTACTCCACTGAGGTCCCTACCCTCCCCAGGTTCCAGCCCCAAATCTCCAGGAGTTTCCCAACCTAGACCTGGCAAACCTCCCCCCTCCCGTCCGCCACCACTGGCTGGGGGGACCCGGCAACCCTACCCAATGCAGATCAGGACTGCAGCATACAAGGAGAAAGGGATGTGCCTCTCCCTCCTGAGCCAGCTTCCTGAATGCCCCCCCCCCAAGAGCCACTATTCACCAAAGGGATCCCAAGTCCCCCCGGGGGGCGGGGAAGCCCCTGCCCCAGAGGCCCGTTCCCCGGCAGCGCCGGATCGGGCCCCGGGGGGAACTCCACCCCGACGTGCACATCACCCGGATATGACACGACCGCGCCGGGCACGCTGGGGGCGGGGCCACGGCCATCCAAGGGAAAACTCTATGGTTTTCCTTTGTATGGCCTTACCCCCGCCCCCAGCGTGCCTGGCATCCTCCCGTCACTTCCGGGTGACGTGTGTGTGCGCGCGCACCAGACGCCGGCCGGGAGCCCCCTGCTCCCGGCGAAGATTAACTTGGCAACCCTAATTCACCACCTTGCGCAAAGCTACATGTAGCCATCAGGATAATGTGATACACAGCTGGGCCCTGAGCGGTGAGCAGAATACTGGCACTGCTGGAGCCGAGCTATTCCCTGCAACCCGCCCCATGCGCCCCATCGCTCTGCCTTACAGGATAAACCCGGCCATCTGTGCTTGACTCTCTCAGATTTTCTAAATATGTAATCCATATGGCTGTTTTGAGGCGGATGACAGATCAAGGCTTAAGCTAGAGTTTCAAATGCGCTGATCTAAGTGGGGACTTCCCAGGAACGGCTAATTCCAGGTTACAGATTAAGTGGGCGGGGCCAGGTGGGGCTCTCTGCCCAGCAGGGCTTCTGATCGGCCAGCGGAGATCTGATTGGTGGGCAGGTTTTTGGAAACGCTGCTTCGCAAGCGGCTGCCACTACAGCACAAGACTCTGCCCTGTGTGACAGAAGGAAAGCTCAAGATGGGGAGCCGTGTTAGTCTGTCTGTAGCAGTAGAAAAGAGCAAGAGTCCAGGAGCACCTTAAAGACTAACACCATCTGTGGCAGGGTATGAAGGAGGAGAAGAAGAGAAGAGAAGGGGAAGAGGAAGGGGAAGAGGAAGAGGAGGAAGGGGAAGAGGAAGAGGAGGAAGAGGAAGGGGAAGAGGAAGAAGAGGAAGAGGAGGAAGAGGAGGAAGAGGAGGAGGAAGAGGAAGAGGAAGAAGAGGAAGAAGAGGAGGAGGAGGAGGAGGAGGAGGAGGAGGAAGAGGAAGAAGATTGGATTTATATCCTGCCCTTCCCTCGGAGTCTTGGAGCGGCTTACAAACTCCTTTCCCTTCCCCTCCCCACAACAGACACCCCATGAGGTAGGCGGGGCTGAGAGAGCTCTCCCAAGTACTGTCCTTGAGAGAACAGCTCTGACAGAACTATGTTTTGCCCAAGGTCACCCAGCAGCTGCCTGTGGAGGAGTGGGGAATTGAACCCGGTTCTCCCAGATTAGGGTCTGCGCACTTCACCACTTCACCAAACTGGCTTTCCTGAGTCACTGCTCATTTCTTCAGTTAAGAAGGAAAGCTGCGTGTCTGCAAGAAAATATTTATACACGTTCATTTTTTATATGTTCATTTTAAAAGGGGTCTTATGTATACCTTCATCTTAAAAGGGATCCTATTAAACTGCTTGTGCCTGAAATGCAGAGGAGTTACGCAGGACCTAGAGTTATGCGTGACCTCACTCTCAGACATGTTGTGGTTGGCTCCATACCTTGTAGCAGCCATTTTGTGTCTGCCTCCACCTCATGCGGCAGCCATTCTGTAGTCACAATCGCCACCCTGTGTCAGAATTCCAAAGGTGCCCTCAGACTGAGAAAGACGGGGGACCCCTGATCTAGGCAGCCCATAGAAGAGTTAGAAATGATTGAACGGCAACTGGGCTGGTGCACACTACTTTCTGACACTGGGGTGGAGTGTTCACATATCAGCAGTAGACCAGGTCAAGGGTTGGTCCGACCCATCTCCACACCCATTGGAGAAACCAGACGGCTTTTCAGAGCCTGGGTGAGACATAAGCTTTTAAAAGGCAGAGGTAGCATCGACCAGAAGACAGAGAAGACACCATGCAAATGGATAGCCAAGAGAAATAACACAGCAACTGAGATCCTTGAGCATATACATCAAGATGGGTAGCCGTGTTAGGCTGTCTGAGAGCCAGTTTGGTGTAGTAGTTAAGTGTGCGGACTCTAATCTGGGAGAACTGGGTTTGATTCCCCACTCCTCTGCTTGCAGCTGCTGGATGACCTTCGGCAAGCCATCGTTCTGTCCAGGGGACATTTCCTGCAGGAGCGCACAGGAGCGAAGCTCCGGCAGTAAAGAGCCCAGACTCCAGGTGCGGCCTGACCAATGCAGTCTACAGCAAGACTATGACAGCTTGTGATTTGGATTTTATGCCTTTGTTGATACACCCCAAGATCGCATTAGCCTTTTTTGTTGCCGCATCACACTGGCTGCTCATATTTAACTTTCAGTCCACCCTTACCCCAAGATCTTGTTCATACACACTGCTACTCAGGAGTGTATCCCCCATCCAGTATGCATGTTGCTCATTTGTGTTACCCAGGTGTAGAACTTGGCACTTACCCTTGTTGAATTGCATCTTAACTACTGCCCCATGCAGCTTGAACACAGGATCCTTTAAGACCTGGAGCCAGCCTCAGTCTCTGCCCTGCTTCTTCCTTCTTCACCCAGAACACCCTCCCTGTGTCAGACGGGCTTGTATATTTTTTTATTTGGCCCCCTTTATTGTGTGCTTTTATTGCTTAAAAGCCAAGTTGTCTAAGGTTAAGGTTTGCTGTGTGTTTGTGTGTACTTGTGTGTGTGTGTGAGCCTGCGGCTCTCTGAGTGCCCCCACCTGCTCTCTATCTATTTTTTTATAAATAAAGATTTAAATTCGATTTTCCACTTGCGCTATTTCCCACAGTGAGGTGCTATTACCAAATTCAGAGGTCCCTAATTTGACTGTCTCCTGCCCACCTAGCAGTTCGAAAGCAAGACATTGCAAGTAGATAAATAGGGACCCCTTCGGTGGGAAGGTAACAGCGTTCCGTGCGCCTTGGTGTTTAGTCATGCTGGCCACATGACCACGGAAACGTCTTCGGGCAGCGCTGGCTCTTCGGCTTGGAAACGGAGATGAGCACCGCAACCCTAGAGTCGGACTCGACTGGCTTTCGAGCAAGGGAGACCTTTACCTTTACCTTAATTTGATTCTACCTGGTTACATGTGCCTGTGTGCTCCTGACCTGCAAGCGGGACGCTCCAAATGTTGCGGGTAGTACACGTGTAGGCCGTTTGTGTAACCACCGCATGGCATCAGATTAAGAGGAACGATAAACAGGAAAGCAGTCTGCAGAGACCCATCAACCCTGAGGGCAGGCTCCTCAGCAAAGAGGAGAAAAGCGTTTCCAAAGGGGGGGGGGATAGTGAACTGCATAATAGAGACGACACATCTTATTTCATGCACCGCAGGCCACAAAGCTTCCCAGCATTTTTTTGCTCCGAAAATCACAGTGCCAACTATAGGAACCTCAGACTGCTTACGTCGCAGAATTCTCCATTTGCATGTCACAATGCTGTCAACAAAAGTTGGCCCGGGTTAGCTCAGGGCATGATTGTGTGTGTGTATGGGGGGGGTATCTACATGGTGGGAAATTCTTGTCACTACGGACGCATTAAAAATGCTGCTGTAAGGAATGAATTGATTCTAACGGCTATTTCTACATCTCCCAGTGTCAGCGCAGACTCTTGGCTACGTGATCCTGGAAAAGAAGCTCACCTCCTTTAGAAGCACAGAACTATTTTATCTATTTTTAAATTTATTTTGTTAGATTTGTATCCCGCCCACCCTGCATAGCGGGCTCAGGGTGATTCCAACAGATATAATGGATGAAAAACAATTAAAATGCATCAAATGAAATGCAATGATAATTCCTCTGTTTCTAACCAAAGCCTCAACAGATCAGGTCTATCACAAAGGAGGGTTCCAGATGTTACACAGATCTGATCCACAGGTGTAGAAGAAGCCACAGGAACAATCCTGTGCAATCCACTGCCACTGAGGCGCTGAGAATCGTGGCCAATGATTCATTCATTCCCCACCCCTGGAGACAAATGCTTCAAATATCTAGTATTTTTCAGGTCTGGAAAATGTACATATAAAAGTGAGGAGACACAAGAGGTATTGGAGAGAATTTCGGTGGTGGTGGGGAGATGAACCACAAACAGTGGTCTACAGAGATCAATTCCATTGGAGGACACAGCCGCTTCAGAGGGGAGATTTCTGTCGCCCCAGAAGGTCGGACCAGAACCAACGGGTTGAAATTAAAACAGAAAAGTATTCGACTATGTTTTGTACGCGGACCGCCACCAGGGGTCCGCGGAACAGGCCAGAGCTTGGATCCGAGAACAATGGAAACTTCGGATCCTGGATCCCCCGGCCCCGACCAATAGCCACCTTGGCGGGACATTCAAACCCTCCAATGGGAATGGGGGGTTGCTGGGTGGATGTGTATATAGTTGGCCCTGTTGGCCGTTAGAGTTAGTCTTTGTTTGTGTGAAGTACAATAAACGTGTGCTACAGTATGTCGTCGTCCGAGTCCTCCATGCGGTGAACCCAGTACTTTTCAGACTAAACATTAGGAAGAACTTCCTGACAGTTAGAGTCATTCCTCAGTGGAACAGGCTCCCTTGGGAGGTGGTGGGCTCTCCTCTTTTGGAGGTTTTCAAACAGAGGCTAGATGGCCATCTGACAGCAATTAGGATTCTGTCAACTAGGCAGGGGTCATTTCGTAGAAAAAGAGCTAGGGGAACTCATTAGCATAACCCATTAGCATATGCCACACCCCCTGACATCAGGGGCCCGGCGGTGGACTTGCAAGGCCAGCGGGAGTGCGAGGAAGCCCCGTGAAGGCCCTCCCTGGCCCCAGGCAGGCAGGGGTGGGGAGAGGCGGGGAGGAAGCAACTTACCCTCCCTCTTCTTCTGCCTCCTCCTGGCTGAATGAGGGCCGGAAGCGGGGCGGCCGGAAGCAGGGGGCGGGGCTTCATCATGTGCCCCACCCCCTGCACCTCACCCGGGGGAACTGCGTTCCCCCGCGTTCCCCCCCGAAATGACCTCTGGAACTAGGGCAGATCGCGAGAAGGGAGGGCAGGAAGGGCTGCACCAGAGTTTAGTTCTTGTGACCCTTTCTTACACACCCGGGGAATGCTGATTGTCACTTTGGGGTCAGGAAGCAATTTTTCTCCAGGCCGGTTTGGCCAGGGATCCTGGAGGTTTTTTCACCATCTTCTGGGCATGGAACAGCACTCACTGCGGGTGTGGAGGGGGAGGTATTTGTGAATTTCCTGCCTTGTGCAGGGGGTTGGACTAGATGACCCTGGAGGTACCTTCTCTATGAGTCTATGATTCCACGTCTCTGCTGAGCAATTTCCCCTCTCCATGTTCCACCCTCCCCAGCCACTGTCCTAAAAGCTCCAGGAATTTCCCAAGCTGGAGTTGGCAACCATAGAGTGGGTACACGTATATATGTGTTCAGTAAAGGAGTCCCCTCAAGACGGCAGGCCAGGGAGTTCAGGCGGGGAGTCAGAGGTGGGCTCCCTCCGTCTCCCTCCATTCACCGCAGTTGCTCCACTTCCGGCTCCCCCAATCCTCCTTTGCCCCCTCTCTTTTACATCCCGATCCCACCCTTTACACAAGTCGAGAATCCCTGCTAAGTACAGAAGGGCCAGATGATCCACAGCCGGGTGGCATCGCCAAAAAAGTACGCAGCATACAGGGGTGTTCAATCTCTGTTCAAAGGTTCAAAGGTCTGAGTTGTGTGCTCTTGGCTTGGGGCTTCGAAACTTGGCTCCAGGAAAGAGAAGCAGAGCTATTTTGGGGCAGGAACGCACAGGAACGGAGTTCCGGCTGGCTCCTGAGTTGGCCACGCCCAGCAGGAACTCATTAGCATAACAGGCCACACCCAACAGCAGAAACCCATTAGGATTGGCTACATTAGGGGTGTGTGGCCTAACATGCAAAGGAGTTCCTGCTTAAAAAAAGCCCTGGGTTTGGACAACAAACAAGGTCAACAGAATAAGAAGCAAAAGGTGGGTGTGGCTGGATGACCACACTTCTGGTAACATGTGGGTGCGGCCTAATGTGCTAATGAGCTGTGCTGTCAGGGGTGTGGCCCAATATGGTAATGAGTTCCTGCTGTTGGGTGTGGCCTATTATGCTAATGAGTTCCTGCTGGGCTTTTTCTACAAAAAAGAGCCCAGAAGTGAACGTTTTCTTCAGGGACACCTTTATGTCATTAGCAGGAAGTTCAGCATGCACACTGAACAGCCGGCAGTGGTTGCCCATCGGCCCTGTGACTAGGCAAGGGATAAACATGAGCTAGAGGGTACAGAGGGTGGGCATCGGGCTGTTGCAGTCAGAGTGTTCGACTAGGACCTGGGAGACTGGGTGTCAGACTCAGAACCTCATTTGCCATGAGTTGGTATATTCCGTTTTCACTGCATGCAGGGGTCATTTCCTGCAGGAGTGCACAGGAGCAGAGCTCCGGCAGTAAAGAGCCCAGGGGGCGGGCACATGCAACAAGCCCCGCCCCCTGCTCCCAGCAGCCCTTGGTCAGAGCAAGAAGCAGCCAGGTAAGTTGCAGTGGGTGTTGCCTTCTGACACACTTCTGGTGATGTCAGGAGGTGTGGCATATGCAAATACGTTATGCAAACGAGTTATGCTAATGAGCTCCTGCACCTCTTTTTCTACTAAATGACCCCTGACTGCATGTGTTCACCCTGTTTGAATTCCGAATGTGGGGCACTGGGGAGGACGGATGGTGTGAATGTGTGCATGTGTGAAAATGCTTCACTTAGACGCTTGCAATGCTCCCTCTAAGCCGTGGAGTCTTGTGAGCAAAAATTCTACTTTGTGAGCTGCTGGCATCAAAGTTGTGAGCGAGCGATTTGGCTGCTGCATAAATTAGTTTGCTCGGGAGCCATCCCTTCCTGAGTGAAGGCAAAAATGTGTGAGCCGGAGGAAAAAGGCATTTAAGGGGAAGGGAAAGAAAGGCATTTAAATCCCCCCAGGCAGCGGGGGGCTCTGTAGGCCTTCTCTGGCCCGTCCGCCTGCGCAAGCAGGCCAGGAATGGCCAGGGGGTGCCCCAGGCTCCTTACTGCCAGAGCGCTGCTCCGTTGCGCTCCGGCAGGAAATGACCCCTGACCAAACCACTTTCGATGCTTGGGAATTTACTGCTTAGAAAACCCATAAGAAGTTGAGCATGCGGCAGCAGCTCTCCAGTGGAGGCCTTTCACATCACCTACAACCTGCTCCTCTTAAGTGGAGATGCTGGGGACGGAACCTGGGACCTTCTGCAGGCCAAACAGATGCTCTGTGACTGAAACATGGCCTCCTTCCCCTTGAGCTTCTTCCTTACTTTCTCATAAGAAGTAAGGCTGTTGGAAGGCCACAGACGATTCAGGTGCTTTCATTATTATTCAGAGCCAAGCCTGCAAATCCACTAGAAGCAAGATGAACGATGTGAATCACACTAATCATAGCTCTGCTGATCCTCTGCAATCCCCCCGCAGAAGACACTGCTGTTTCCAGTGCTGATCAGAAGGAAACGGTGTCGGAAGATGGCAATGGTTTTCCTAAGCAACAGAGCAGCACACCATACAAATGATCTCTGCCATCTGGAGTACAGTTTTAATTCTGAGTGATCTCCAGCCCTCACCTGGTGATTGGCAGCAATGGTTCCCCAGGAGGAAAAGTACAGTATTTCTCCACAGTGGAGATCAAAGCAGCTTACATCATTCTCCTCTCCTCCTTTTGATCTGCACAACAACCCTGTGAGGTAGGTTAGGCTGAAAATCTGTGACTGGTCCAAAATCACCCACTCAACTTCCACAGGAAGAACCTGGGTCTGGTAGACCTTGCTCTGAAGTGCTAACTGCTACGCCTAGGGTAGCCAACCTCCAGATGGAGCCTGAAGATCCCTGGGTATCACAACTGAACTCCAGACAACAGATCTCCCCCCCCCATGGAGAAAATAACTGCTCTATGGCATTCTATTCAGCTCTCCCCTCACCAAACTCTGGCTTCCATAGACTCCACCACAGAATATCCAGGAATTTCCCACCTGGAGCTGGCAATCCTAGTCAGGACTGGCCCCAATGAGTTCCTCACAAAGGCCTGGAAAGAGACTCCTGCCTTTGCCTTTTTACTGACAGAATCAAGCATGGTTGCCTAGCAACAGCCACTGAGAGAAAAGTCAGTCCCACAGGAGCCAAGCAGAAGTGTCTTTGTCAGGAGAGACAGCCATTTGGCAGTTTATTCTGTGAGAGAAGAGGGTCCAGGATGGCAGTGGGTGGGGGAGAGAAGCGGACCCAGCACTCAGTTAATGGCACAGAAGTACTCTAGAGTGGCGGTTGATGGACCAATGGCTGATGGAGCGCACTGCACAGCCAATGGGAGAGCTGGAAATGGCCAATACGTAAGGGAATAATATATATATAGGATGATTGGTAATAAATAGATAAGAATTCCATATACTATTCCAGTGGGTGTCAGTAAAGACATAACCACAATCCTTCTGCCAAGCTTGTTGAAGCGAAGTAGTTTGCACCCATAGCTTTTGATTTAATATCTGGTATAGCATGATTCCCTTAGAGTCTTGTAAGCCTTTCTGTAACAGTACTTCAAAAGGGGTAAGTGGTCTACTTAGCTGTGTAGCAAAAGTGGTATTATGCAGCGTTTGGTGGAGCTGGTGATATTGTAACCAGGGGATTTTAATCATATGTTTCAATTCCAGTTGCCGTAATGAACATCTTTGACCCTTCATATATATGTCGCTATGTTTGTGTTCTCAAGTCAGATAACACAGCATCAGAAACTGTCGCTAGGCTCCTTACATCCTTCCAGTTAAAATGGCATCCCCTCTCCTCAGTCAAATTAAAGGAGGATTTGGGGGAGGGTCTATTATTAAAAGTTAAAACAGCCCCCCCAGGACCTGCCTCACTGCAGCCTTTTCCTTTTAAGGATATTCTTTTATTTGGTATATCTTTATCCCACTCTTCCTCTGAGGAGCTCCGGGTGCCGTTCCTTGTTTTGTGGTCCTCAACTGTCCTCCTCTCAACATCCCTATGAGGTAGGCCAAGAGAGACTGTAAGATTCACGGTGGAGTGGGTGTGGAACTGAACCCTGGTCTCCTCATCCCTCATCAAATGTTTACCAAACGTTTATTTACTTAATTCAATTTTTCTAATTTTACAATCAATGACCACCATACACAAAGGTTTACATAAAATCAAACAATCAAGTTTCACAGCATTAAAAATTCACTCAAGCTACCGTATGCGGTTTCCAATCTTTATACACCTGTGCGCAAAATTTAGTCACTATTCGGGTGGGTTCATGGTTCATATCAGACAGAAGATAATCTAGTTTAATTTTATTTGATACCTCATCCCTCATCCAACAATTTAACCACTACACCACACTACCTCAGCCAAGTCACAACCCTAAAAGTGATCTTGGCCCGGCAAAAAGAGTGGCTGTAAGAAACAGTGGCTACAGGAAGGACTGTGGACCACTCACCCACATTCCTGTTTCGCCTAAAAAAGGGACTCCCCAACCCCTTCTTCATTGGTGGCCAGAGGAAATCTATCTTAAAACACTCCGGATCTTCTACCACCCTCAGTTTTTCACATCAAAAACTGCTGCTAGCAGGTGCCTCAAACTGTTAGTTAATTTAAAACTCTTTGAAATCCACTATAGACCCGCTTGCTCTAAAAGTCCTTTCCCAGCACTTGATATTTGTTTATTCAAAAGCCGTCCACGTTAAGTAAAACAATCACGAGATGCATCTGTAATTTCATCACCACCACGAGAATTTTTATCGCACCTGCCATCCACTTAAAATGAATCTCAAAGTAAAATCAAGAGGAACAATTTCGGAATGGAACAGGCGGCGTTTTTCAGGGGGATGAAGGTGAAAATCAAGCCTGATTGTATGAGAAGGCAGCAGCCGTGTGGGAGAATCGTTTGAGCGCACAGCTGGGTCCCACTTACCAAGGGACTGCTCAGAGATGGCAATGCAGATACTGCCTGAAAGAGAGGCTCCATCCGACATTTCCTACCCAAGCTAGAAAACTCTGAATTCAAGCAGTATCCAAAAAGCAAACCCTCCACGGTAAGGGGGAGGAGGGAGGTCGTAGATCACTAATGGAACTTCTAGCAAAAGGTTACACTTATGTAACTAGAAGAAGAAGAGAAGAGGAGATTGGATTTATACCCCCCCTTCACTCAGAGTCCTTTCACTCCTTTCACTTCCCCTCCCCACTACAGACACCCTGTGAGGAAGGTGGGGCTGAGAGAGAGAACTGCCCTTGAGAGAACAGCTCTGAAGGATCTTGTAACTGACCCAAGGTCACACCAGCAGCTACATGTGGAGGAGTGAGGAATCAAAACCAGTTCTCCCAGATTAGAGTCCGCGCACTTAACCACTACACCAAACTGGCTCTCCCCGAACTAGCACACACACACACACACAATTCTGAAAAGCAGAACCAAAATCTATGTTCTGAGAGCCCTATCCACAACAGGAGGAAAAAATATCCTGCTATGGGTGTAATTTGCCCATCATTTGCCTATCCCGAAAGCAGAATGTCTCCAGATTTTGAAAAGACCACTTTCATAGTATATGTATGGTGGTGGTGGGATTCTTGGCAGATAAACCATTTGCAGCCTGGTCTTCCTGAAGGCAGGAAGTTCCAAAACCATGAATGCAATAAGACTTGCGGAGTTTTTAAAAAGCCCCAAAGAAACCATATGCTCAGAAAAAGGCTTAAAAAATAGTGTTTGACGGTATCCACAGTTTTCCGAAATTTCTCTGTTGCTACAGGTTGCTGGTCTCCCAACTGGTCCCCATGGAAGGGGAGAGAGGATTTAATGCGTTCTGAATGAAGACCTCGTGAAACTTTGGCACATAATTTGAAGTCCACTGGAGCCTCGGATGCTAATGCTTAGATCCATGATTCTGCCCCGATGGACTTAAAACGACAGCGCTGGTACTGATGAAGGTGGCATTTCAGAAATGTCGCTACCTCAGATTTGTCTGTATGGAACTCAAATGCAAAGGGAGCTCTAGACAAAAACAACAGGACACTCCATCTTCATCATCGTGGAGGACAAAAGGGAAGAAGACAACCACACCATATGACCTTGGCAAGTTTTCGGACACTCTTAGGAGAAACTGGATCTGGCAAAGCTGACAGTCTGGCTACAAATCCCTTCCTGGATGCTAGGCCTCTTTCAGCAGAGCTCTGATCTCTCCACTGTGTGACCAGGGCTGGTTCTCCAGACAAGCCACCCAAGTTACTGTTCAGAAAGCACAGTGAAAAGGGTGACAACACTCCACAGGGGCCCAGGACATTCCCAGTCCGGTCTGAAGCATCAGGCATCCCCTCATGGATTGGCACCTCCATCACTGGTTTGGCAACATGGTATGGACTCAGCTTGGACCAAGCTGGTTGGTTGTACGAGGTAGAGACAACGGATGCCTAGAACCAGCAGCGATTGTGACATCCATACCAACTTTATGAGTTGAAAGATGGTGGACACAAAGGGGATCTTGACAGCTGATACAGGTGGACCCCCTACAAGTCAACAAAATTTCAGTAACAACACTACATCAAGGCACACAACCAACGGGGGTGAAGGAGGCAGCCATTGACCCGCCACATTAATTCACACTCGTTAGAATGCTTCATTAATATTTATTTCCCTGTCACTAAAGCAAGAGGACTCTGATACTTTTTACCCACGTAACGATAATAGGACACCCCACCCAACTCAAATCGCTGCAGCAAGTCGGTCCTCCCAAAGGAAGCCACCCGGAGAACTTGTTAGGATCATTCTAACTATTCCAGTGACTCCAAAAACTGTTAACCAGGGTCCCTTCCGCACTTGGATCTCGTCCCTGGTTTTATCAGAGTTCAACTCGCGACACAATACCTTGCATTTACCCCTGGTTATAATAGCATGTGTTTATCCTGGAACAAGTGTGGGGCAAAACCGGGGTGACCTCGATGTAATGTGGAAACAAAAAATACCCCGAGATAATTACAGGGGTAAACTCAAGTGTAGTGTAGAATGCAAAAATACCCCGAGATAATTACAGGGGTAAACTCATGTGTAGTGTAGAATGTAAAAATACCCCGAGATAATTACAGGGGTAAACCCGAGAGTAGTGTAGAATGTAAAAATACCCCGAGATAATTACAGGGGTAAACTCACGTGTAGTGTAGAATGTAAAAATACCCCGAGATAATTACAGGGGTAAACTCGAGTGTAGTGCAGAATGTAAAAATACCCCGAGATAATTACAGGGGTAAACTCATGTGTAGTGTAGAATGCAAAAATACCCCGAGATAATTACAGGGGTAAACTCAAGTGTAGTGTAGAATGCAAAAATACCCCGAGATAATTACAGGGGTAAACTCATGTGTAGTGTAGAATGTAAAAATACCCCGAGATAATTACAGGGGTAAACTCGAGTGTAGTGTAGAATGTAAAAATACCCCGAGATAATTACAGGGGTAAACTCACGTGTAGTGTAGAATGTAATTTCAGGGACTGGGTTGACCCAGGATTTAAGGTCTAGTGCGGAATCACCCCAGAAGGAAGGGACGACTGAGCGCCCTGGAACCACTGAGAAACTAAATTCACAGGAAGTGAATAAAATTTTCAATTCTCCAGTGGTTCTTAGGATGCTGCAGTCTAGACTGTTGGGACATAGAAAAGCTGCCAATACTAGGGAAGGAACAACAAACTATTGAGCGGTGTTCACTTGCTGGATTTCCTTTCAACCAAAAGGAGCATCCAAAGATGTCAATCTCGCTATACAACAATGCTAGGTAAACTTAAGGATAGATTTCCATTTGGATCCCCTACAAACTGTTTCCATTGCAGGAAGAAAAGACAATCAGCTGCGGAAGTAACTGTGCTCTGTGAGAATGAATCATAGCCTCTGGTAGATCGCTACCCTGAGCCTTGTATGTTGTAGATGTACAGCCTTTAATCAAACATCTGAACATCAACATGAAGATTTGGGCCCCTAAGGGGGATTCTCTAATTAAAACAAACCTCAGTGATTACCAATAACTGATGGCCCCCTGAACATCTAAAAGTGACAATCACTGTCTCGGTGGGGTACTTGGTAATGTCAGGCTGAAGCAATCCTACTTCCTCTGATCTATTAAAAGGAGGATTTATTGTAGGAATAACAATCTGATCGGTTGGTCTTAGGGTGAGACCTAGCGTTCCCTGCATACCGACAAAGTGTCCAGATTGAGGGGACCTATGTACTGCTGAAATTGCCACTAGGAAAACAATTTTGAAGTGAATTCCCTAAGGGGACTAGTAACTCAAATGCTCAAAAAGACTCGAATCAGAACAGTGAGTACAAAAGTAGGAACCACCGAAAAGTCTGTAGCTCAGCAGTTCAAGACCTTAGTGCCGCATGACAGAGTGAGCTCCCATCTCTGGCTCCAGCTCCTGCCAGCCTAGCAGTTCGAAAGCAAGAAATTGCAAGTAGATAAATAGGTACCGCTTCGGTGGGAACGTAACAGCGCTCTGTGCGCCTCGGCATTTAGTCGTGCCGGCCACATGACCACGGAAACGTCTTCGGACAGCGCTGGCTCTTTGGCTTGGAAACGGAGATGAGCACCGCCCCCAAGAGTCGGATTCGACTAGCTTTCGAGCAAGGGAAACCTTTACCTTTATGCAAATTGAGATAAAATGTCTGTGAGCATCATGGATGGGTTTAATTAAATACACTTCCAACAAACCCACTACAGAAATCAGTCCCCCTGGAGAAAATGGCTGCTTTAGAGAGTGAATTGTATGACCCCGCCCTCTCCAGGCTCCTCTTCCCCCGTCTCCAGAAATTTCCCAACCCAGAGCTGGGAGACCCATTCACGCGCAACGTACTTCGGGTTGCGGCACGACCAACCGTAAGTCCACAACCAGCAGCTAAGAGCCAGTGGTGTAATGTGACCACGAAATAGAACCCAACATCTAGTTCAAACACCAGTAAGGCCCAGAACTTTCTCCTAGGCTTGCACATGGCTACCTTTCAGTGCCCACGGAAATATGCAGTTCCGCAGGGCCTGTAAGACGGAGCTTTTCCGCCAGGCTTTTGAGTAGGAGCCGCCGCCCTACTATACCACCACCGTTATGGTTGTTGAGACCCTGAAGAAATACCTGTAACATCTGAATATTGCAAAGAAGCTCTAGCCATGGGAAACATTACCGGGAACTCTGAACCTCTGATCCGCCATCTTTGGAGTTACGTACTGAGTACCACTGTTTTAACTTTTTGGATGTTTTAATGTTGTACTGTATTGTTTTGAGCTAGTATGTATATCATGTTTTTATTGTGGCAAGGTTTCCTTGCCCTTGTAAGCCGCCCTGAGCCCATTGGGGTGGGCGGGGTATAAATGCGAAAATAAATAAATAAATAAATATAAATACTCAGGGCGGCTGTTGTGGGGGGAACCATAGGCCCCCTTTGCACTCTCCTTTTAATCCATGTTCACCACAATGTCCCCCGAGCAATTCTGCACTAAAATCGAATTCAACTTTCTTTTTAATCCAGGTCCCGCCCCCCCCCCCCCCCCCCCCCTCACCCCCCCTTTCAGTGGCCAGCCCGGTTTCCGCCTTCTGTTGCCCCGGGTTATTTGGATGCTGTTTTGCTGTGGACTTAAACGGCCTCGACTCGAACACTGAGAACATTCAGAGTGACCGGCAAATGCGGAAAGGACCATATAGAACCACCAGAGCTGGAAGGGGCCGTACAGCCCATCTAGCCCCGCCTTGTGTTTGAGATCTCTGACCCTGCGTGGCCCCAGCCTCCCTGCGAGCAGACAGACAATTCCCGCAGTGTGCGGGCCCTCCCTCCATTCCCTGCTGAGCCTCTCATGCGAGGGATTTCAGTAGTTCCTAATAAATATTATTCTTTCTTGCATGCTCAGATAAGGTTCCCTCTCATCCTGCCCACTCTCTCCCTCTCCCCTCTTCTGAATCATTTCTTAATCGGTTTAATCTGTGATCCCTCGCTCTGCAATCCCTTGCTCTGCAATCCCTCGCTCTGCTACACCACGGAACCTACTGGGACTAACATCAATCAGCCGCAGAAATGGTTTCCCTCAGATCTCAGCCTTTTATCTTCCCTTTTCAGCTTTGCCTGGTGGGCTTTCGAGGCGGCTGTTTTGGAAGGGGAAAAGGAGAGGAATCCTTAGCAGCATCTGTGTATTTGCTTTGGCCGGAGTTCAATAGGAGTTGTGCAGAACCACCAGGTCAACAAGACCATCCCCTGCTGGTCGCCGCTTGGCAATCGAACTGATCTCCAGCCGGGCAATGGATTCCGCAAACAAACCACACAGCAATCTGGAAGACGCTGTCATCAGACCCAAGCGGACGGTATTTAAAAAGGGGTTTGCAGAGCAAAGCCGCAAACGGGAACTCACACCCAATGATAATTTGGTATCTCAGAGGCTACTGTGGTTGACCTCACGTGCTTGTAGCTCTCAGAACCCCTCTCAGCGTTTGTATTTTAATTCTCAAGAACCAGATTTATCCAGTCGGATCTCATCCTGGGTGCTGAGCCCTTTCCCATGCTTTCTGTGCACCCAGAAAGGCAGATGTAGGGTTGCCAGCTCTGGACTGTGAAATTCCTGGATGTTTGGGGGTTAGGGCCTGGAGAGGGCAGGTTTTGGGGAGGGGCAATGTCGCAGAATTCACCCTCCAAAGCAGCCATTTTCTCCAGGGGAACTGATCTCTTTTTTTGTGTCTTGCCATTGACATGTAATGTAAAGTGTGAAACCTCAGCCGGATTGTAATCTGGAACACCGCCATTGGCTGAAGCATGTACAGTGACCAATGAAATGTAAGAGTCTGTGCTGGAGGGAAGACAAATGATTGGTTGTTATCTATGCAATGTGACTGGACGTTAACTATGTGAGGGCGTGGCTACCCCAGCCCGGGAGAGTTTAAAAGGAGCTATGCTCCACTGTTGTTCGTTGTTGTGTCGTCTGATGCTGTGTGATCTTTTGGAAGTTCTCGTTCTCAATAAAGCTGAATCACTTGTTACTTACTTCGTTGTTGGGTTGCATACTTAACATCTTTTACCTGGAGACCAGCTGTAATTCCGGGAGATCTCCAGTCACAACCGGGAGAATGGCAACCCTAGGCAGAAGGCACCTTTGCCCTGACCAGTAACGGTGGCGCAGTCGGTTAAACGCCTGCTGGGAACATCTGCGAACAGCTGCTACAGCGGTTCGAAACCCACCGCGGCCAGGGTGAGCTCCTGGCCCTAGTCCCAGCTCCCGCCCACCCAGCGGTTCGAAAGCAAGTAAATATTGCGAGTAGATTAATGGGTACCTGCCCTTAGGGGGCAGAGGGCACCCTCCCCCATATGGGGGTGTGCGGCAGGAGCATCAAAGCAGCGGCGGCAACATCGGCGAAAAATGGCAGCGACGGTGGAATGGCGAGGCATCGGATCGACGGGGCGAGGCAGCGGAGTGACGGAGGCAGAGACGGAGGCGGAGCCATAGGAGGACGTGGTGACGTGCACAGGCGCAGCGGAGCCGGATCGGACATTAGCTGGGCTGTAAGTCGACACGTACCACGCACTAGAGGAGCCCGCCTAGAAAGAAAGCCACTGGACCGAGAAAGACCTCGCCAGACACCGGAAACGCCAGGAACATCGACGCCCGAAAAGACCGCCCAGGAACAAGCCGAGAACAGCGAGCCCTTTATACTTTAGAAATCTAAAGTATAAATAAATAAATAACGTGAGGAGTTCAGCTCCTGTGAGTTTTTGGGTTGAACTGAGGTGGCTCTCCACACCCAAACTTGAACCCAGGCCATGTGGAAATGAAACAAACAAGCAAAACAATGAATAATGGACAATGAGGTCCTAAAGGTGCCACCGGACTCAAACGTCACTCTTCAGTTTTGCACAGTCTGAGGAAAGCCAGACCATCCCACAAGGTTGAGGGTCACAACGGAGAAGGTGACGTGTACGGGCAGTTGTCGGTTTTGCCCATTTGCTAGTTGGTCCCCACAGAGGGCCCTGGTCAGATAGGATGCCATCCTAAGCAGCGTCACACCCAACTAAGTCCACTAGTTTAAATGGATTTAAAATAATGTCAGGGGCCGAGGTGGCTCAGAGGTTAAGACGCTGAGCTGCAGACCAGAAGGTCTGTACCTCGGCAGTTTGAGACCCTAGTGGCGCGTGACAGAGTGAGCTCCTGTCTCTGGCCCCAGCTCCTGCCAATCTAGCAGTTTGAAAGCAAGAAATTGCAAGCAGACTAATAGGGTACCACTTGTTGGAAATATGTGTGTGTTGCAAGGTCTAATTCAGTCGTTATAGGGTTAATCTGCTTTACCTTGTTTACACTGACCTGGAAGGGAAACCTGGCTCAGAGCCAATGAAAACAAAGTCCGTGAAATCTAAGTCTGTTTCATCACAATCATTGGTTAACACATTCAGGAGATTTCCTTCTAGGGGTCAAGAAGAAGAAGAATCTCCATTACAGTTGTTGTCGAGAGACCGCGTGGTCGGTCTGTTTGTAGCTCTGAAGATGTAGCCTTAGTCTCTGTTATTTTGTAGATTTCCCTGTGAACCTTTCCCTTAGAAATAAAGATTTTTACATAGAAAGAAATGCCTCCTCTCCAGTGAAGCAAAGATCCATTGCAAACTCTGAATATCTAAGTATTTTTGCGTATTTTTCCAACACCGCTTTGGTGGGAAGGTAACAGTGTTCTGTGCGCCTCGGCATTTAATCATGCCGGCCACATGACCACGGAGAAGTCTTTGGACAGCGCTGGTCCTTTGGCTTGGAAACAGAGATGAGCACCGCCCCCTAGAGTCAGATTCGACTGGGTTTTGAGCCAGGGAAACCTTCACCTTTTACTAGAATAATGTCACTCTATTAAGGATGGCTCTGTTAGTCACCCAGTTGTTGTACAAACGACATGCCACTGCCTTGAGTGGTGCTATTTTTATATCGGGATTTGCATATTCATTTGCTTTACATTTCAGGTTGGCGAGAGTCGTATAAATCTGAGACCAGAATCCCTAACAGCAGCAGACTCGTGCCGGGGGCTGGGGAATGAATTATTCAGGCAACATCAAGCGCAAAGTGGACTTCGTCAGTGATCACCTCCTACCCAGGGAGATTTGCCATGAGCTTTGCCAAAGTGGGGAAATCAATTTGTTGCCATTAGAGCAACAGATTAAAAATATTCCCTCCCCTCCCCGATGGGCCACGTCTCTTTTCCCCAACCTTCTGTCAATGGAATCAGTGGGAGTTTCCTGGCATAAATGTCAAGGTAAAGGTTCCCTTGCTCGAAAGCCAGTCGAATCCAACTCTAGGGTTGCGGTGCTCATCTCCGTTTCAAAGCCAAAGAGCCAGCGCTGTCCAAAGACGTTTCCGTGGTCATGTTGCCGGCATGACTAAACACCAAGGTGCACGGAACGCTGTTACCTTCCCACCGAAGTGGTACCAATTTATCTACTTACAATTTCTTGCTTTCGAACTGCTAGGTTGGCAGGAGCTGGAGCCAGACACGGGAGCTCACTCCGTCATGCGGCACACTCGGGTGCTGAACTACCGACCTTCCATAGCCTGCAGTTCAGCGTCTTAACCACTTGAGCCACCGCAGCTCCTGTCTACCTGGCAACTTATTTATGGCACCCAACGTCCTCATAATCTCACCTAATGGCTTCACGTACATCTTGAAAAGGAACAGAGACTCTGTGGGACTACACAGAGAAAGTCCCAGGGGGGAAATGAGCAGTCCCCTTTTCCCGGCGCACACTTTCACAGACACTTTCAAGCAATCCCATAAACGCCTGCCTGTCCCGCATTCTCCCCAGCAAGAATT
>NW_015162490.1:1186469-1187658 GCF_001447785.1 Gekko japonicus
TTAAAGGAGCCGGCGTTTCCCTTTTAAATGCAGGAGCCGGCGTTTCCCCTTTAAGAGCAGTCACGTTTCCCTTTTAAGAGCACGAAGCTGGCATTTCCTTGCAAGCTTGCGGAGATCGGGCTTGGGAGGAAACACGGGTTCCACACACTTAAAGGGAGAGAGATGGGTGGCTGTGGGTGTTGGGGGTGGGGCTTCCCCCGCCGGCCATCTGGCCGGAGGCGGGTAGAACCCCCCCAAAAAACGGGGGACCCCTGGCAAACAGGGCGGGTTGGCAACCCTAGAGAGGAGTGGTATCACTTCGGGGTTTTCCACAAAAGTGATATTACACCATCAGCCTGATAGCCATCTTTTAATGAATATTTAATCTAAATTGTATTAGGGATACAGACCAGAGACAGCTAATGCAGATCTCACAAAATTTGTACCCTTCAAAAATTTACAGCCGGTCTGAGGAACCCCTTTCCTTTAATGCAAAAAAAATATGCCTTTTCAAGGATGAAATGTTTCCAGCACATATTTTTAACAGCTGCATTTTTAAAAATGATTTTATGTTCTCGTATTGTAATGATGTACTTTTAAGCACTAAGGGTTTTAATTGATGTTCTTTTTCTCTCTCCCAAATTACGAACTTGAACACATTCAGGTGGGTAGCCGTGTTGGTCTGAAGCAACAGAACAAAGTTTGAGTCCGGTGGCCCCTTTAAGACCACCAAAGTTTAATCCTGCGTATAAGCTTTCATGTGCATACACACGAAAGCTTATATCCAGAATTAAACTTCGTTGGTCTTAAAAGTGCCACTGGACTCAAACTTTGAACAAAAACAGAGGCAGCAGTTTTCCTTAAGCTACAGAGAATTTTAAAAAGCAAACTGACAGAATGACACCATTCCCATTTAAAAATTGGAGGAGCAAGATGTAATTACTTTCTAATGTTCACTTCTGGCTCACCCTGAGGACCTCAAACATCATTAAATTAATATAAACACAGGTTTTCTATTAAGATTTATACCCATATACAGGTTTGCTAGTTCCATCAACCAAAGCAACTCTTAAATTCCATTTATCTACTGACATCCTTCCAGAATCTATCAGTTGCTCCATATCAGCATCATCCCACATTTGGTGTGCCACTGATGTCTGCCTGGAGAACTACGGGACTTCCAACATAAGAACATAAGAACATCAGAGAA
>NW_015162491.1:0-3044 GCF_001447785.1 Gekko japonicus
GGGGGGGTTGAATAGAGAGAAGTGACACTAAGTACTGTTGCATGTAGGATTATTAACTAATTTTTTAAAAAAATTCTTGCTCAGGAAATTCTTGTGTATAATTGTGATCTGTGCTAAATATTAACTTACATAATTGGAAACTGACTCTCTTTCCAAAAGCTTAGGGGAATGTTTAGAAATAGTTAACGAAATAGGATTTTACTACCAAAAGTACAAAATATTGTATTAACAACTAGTTCATCTACGACCACTGTGTTCTGGCCCAAATTTTAAAAAAAATGCCCTTTAAAGTATTTTCCAGAAAATCTGGGTTTTGTACTTCAGCAGGTGAAGCATTCCTCCTGAGAGGGGTATTCTAGTGCTGAGTGGTAAGAAGACACTTACAAGACTGCCTTTGGCAAAGCATGGAAATTATGTTATGATGGAGAGGGTGTGGGCTCCAAGGTATATAAGCCAAAGGCATGTAGGCCAAAAGATTTGTGCCTTTATTCCATATTTTGGAAAGGGTTGTACCATCTCTGAAAAGCCAGTACATACCTAGATCATCGAGGTAATATGCTCAAAATAGTCCACCTGTGTCAGATGGCATTAGTAGTTGCTACCAGAGCATCAGTGAGTAGGGCACATTGCAACGATCAACTGATAAGATGGGAATGTTTCTGAGACTCTGTAGTGAAGTTCTCCAGGATATGAAGAATGTGCTTTAGATTGGCCTCTTTGATCAGTAACTTAATTGGTTGCTACATTTATTTACTATCTTGGCTGTTAAAGGTGACTGCATGAAAATAACAATATGACTGCTACATGAAAAATATTCAAATAATACTTATTGTCTTAGATTTGTGAGAGGCGTTGTAGACCTTTCAAAATAAAAGGCAATGGTACCTAGCAGTAGAAAGTAGGCAGGCTAATGAAGTATACAAGAAAGAGGACACGCAATACGCATGGGGGGGAGTATTCCCCGCGGCTTCTGGGCTACAGAAGCAGCAGGAGCTCTGCATGGAGGAGGAAGCAGCTGCAGGTGAGCCCAGCAGGTGGCCAAGGCTCCCCCCCCCCTGACAGCAGCAGTGGCAATGAGCCCTGCACGGCTCCCAGCCACTGGGCTTGCCCAGGCTTCCCCACTGACAGCGACAATGGCAGTGAGCCCTGCGTGGCTCCTGGCTGCTGGGCCTGCCAACGCTTCTCCCTTGACAGCAACAACTGCGGTGAGCCCCGCGTGGCTCCCAGCTGCTAGGCCTGCCAAGGCTTCTCTCCCCCCTCCAGCAGCAATGGCAGTGAGCCCTGTCTCCGCCACATTTCTGAGTGGTAAGTGCGCTCTATGTACATCGCTCTATTTTACATGCACAGGGAACGCTCCTTTACTTTTGGGGAGATTTAAGTATCCGCTGTATAGTTTTCTCAACATTTCAGATTTTTCTGGACACCTGGGGAGTGCCCTAAGTGTGCAGGAAAATCTCTTTGTCCCCTGTGTGCCTCCGATGTGTGAATTTAGATATCCGCACAGAGGGGGCATCTTGGCTATTAGATATACAGATTGTTTATATGTGTGAACTTACTTGAATTGGAATTACAATAGCAGCAGTATTTGCATAAAATTAATTTCAAGGAGAGAACAAAATACTCTTAAATTTTACCTTGCTATTTGTCCATGTTTGCTATTATAACATTTGATTTGATAATTTCATATTCTAGGAAGATCATCGCAGCAGAAAATTTTCTTTGGAGGACAGTGACCTTGAAGCACGTCTCAACAGTTGGAATCTTGGGGTAAAATAAATACACTTTCTTTCATTTGCTGGCTTCAGAATAAACTGTTGAAAATTTGGTGTTAACTTCCAGAATGGTCAGTAAGATCTTGCATAAGAGTCTGTTTTAAAGTGTGAAAACAAACTGGAACAAATCTAACACTGATAAAAATAAATGGCGTTTATATTTATGTTGAGATAACTAGGTACACTGTGCTATTCTGTTCTTTGCAGAATTTCTGCCCATACCAGAAGCTACACTATTAAACTGAATGAAATCAAAAGCAAAATACTCCGATACCGCTTTTAGTATACTAGTCTGTAAAAAGTCAACTGAGGAACTGCCTTCCATATATAATCCACCTTGAGAGACTGAAAGAACAGGGATTTAAAAACAAAAGCCAGCATACGTAAAAGTGGATTTGGAGCTCTAATCCTGTTAACCCCTTTTCTCTGCTGTAACAGTTTTTACGTGGGTAGGTACTTAAGTTCATCAGTGCTGTATCTGGATTTAAAATGTGTTATTTGAGTCCTGCAAAATATAGACCTGTATTTCAATATACCCCTGCAAATTAAATCTTTAATTAGACAGTGAATGACATGTTTTCTTCCTTAATTGTTTTGAATACTGTGTGACCTCTAACCCCTTGTCTCAATCCCCCCCCCTTGAATGCTTAAAAAACCTTTGTCTATTAACACTTTTTGTTGGCTAAAAAATAGGGGAGGTATACCTTCCAGTTCCCTCTCCATTATAGAGGTAAAAAACCCCTTATGTTGGAAAAGATATAGGGCAGAAGTAGGCATAGGCAAACCCCTGGGCAAGAGTGCCAACAGAAACACACCAGAGCACTATCCTTGGCACCCAGGGCCAGATCATTGCCCATAGTCAAAGATCGGTACTTAGTCAGCTCAGTCCTTTTCTTTACATTGCCTCCCGAAACAAAATATCTATGTAATTAGCACTACTCAAGTAAATAGTATAAGGGCACATTAAAAAGTATTATTGAACTGTTTTTTTAGAATGTTTTTCTTAATGTAGCTCACCAAGTTGACAATGTTTGTATTGCTCTGTTAAACATTTGAAAATTTTAATAAAAATTATTAAAACAATTATTACCCAAAGAACCAAGCCACTGGCAGCACTACAGGGGCCAGCAGTGCACAAGAAAGCTATAGGAAAGGCTTATGCCGGGACTTCCGGTCGATGGAACAGCGATGGCGGACGCTCTCCTCACAACGGAGGAGGGCAAATCGCACACCAGCGGCCTGGAGGGGTGCCACCTCAAGTGACACCCCCGC
>NW_015162491.1:4586-16058 GCF_001447785.1 Gekko japonicus
GCAACTTCAGCAACTCCACTGAAAATGGGAAATGTAACTGTGACGACCTCTTATCTGGGGAGGTCTGGTTTCCCTTTAAAAGGGTTCTTATGTTTTATTTTCCTATGGGTATCTGGCAGCCACCAGGAATATTTTAGGCTTTCCAAACCTTTATACTTTCTGTTTCTGGTTTTGGTATTGTGACCCAGGGTCTTGCCTTTCGAGGAACTATGTGTTTCCAGAGGAATAATGGATCAGGCTTCTGGGATAAACTTAAATAAAAAGGATTTATTTGAAGAGGAACAAAACTAAAGGTTGGATATTATGTAACTGGCTGGGAATAAGGTTCTTGTAACTATATTTGTCAACTGTATCACACACACTGTCAGTTTTAGTGCTGACAGGAATCTCTTACTTAGGCAACCACACAGTTTAATCTCTTTGTAAATTTAACTGCTTTCAGAACTTTAAAGATTCCTTATTGAAGATATATGCTGCGCTCTCTCTCAGATATCACACAGAACAAAACTCATATTAACTGCTTTTACACAGCACTCTCTGCTGACTGACTAACTATTTAACTGTCATAACTCTTAACAGTCACTCCTGATAGACATACAAATCATCCACACAGCATCCATTCCAGAACCCCTCCCCCTCTTTGTCACTCACCAATCATATCACTTGCTTGAGTCCAGCACTCTAGATTATCCTCACACAGCCATGCCAACCAAACTTTTAAACACACACACACACAGTAAAACATGGAATCGTTACAGTAACCATCAAAACTTTAAAGAACATTCCATTTGAAATTAGACAAAAGAGAAAAAATTACAAGAATCTAATTTCTTCAAACAAATGGGATATCGTACAGATGGGTGGTTCCAGAAGGTTTCATCTTTAAGATCAACGATAGAAGAGAGAAGATAGACTCCACTTTTAAAGCTAAAGAATTTTTGAGACGCCAGCTGGGGACAGAGGAAGAGTCCAAAGAGGAGGAAACGCAGTCTAGTGACTCTGCTACCTCTGGAACGGAAGAGGACTCTGCGGCAGAAAAGGGGGCAGGACCTGCCAGAGTGGTATACGATTTCAGAGACTAACTGTGAAAAGATCTCCTCCTCTTGGGGTTTTAGTTTAGTGTGGTTTGCTTTCCTTTCTCCTTAGTTGTAGTCCCTCTCCTAATATTTCTTTGTAATTTTTGTAGTATTTGGAAAATAAAAAAATATCCCTCCGGGGATTTAAAGAAAAAAGGAAAGGCTTATGCCTATTATAACTTCCCAGACCTGCCCAGCCATCAGCTGAGTCTAAGGTGAATCCCTGAGATGCTGACGACATTGCTGAGGCTTGCCTTGCTCCAAGTACAAACTTCACCTCCCCCTTGCTGGCACACCGGCATCTTAATAGATAAATGCATTTCCCCCCTGTACTTGGAGTGCAAAAGGTTGTCTAATCCTTGCATAGGGTATAACTGGTGGCAGGGAGGGCTCAGCTGACATAAGTTCCACACTGCCAGACTTATACGCTGGAAATGGTCATGTCTCGCCTGCTATGGGAGATGTAGGTTGTAGTTTTTTCTGTCTTCTGAATTGAATTTGCATAGAAAGTTACAAGTGATGTGTTCCATGCTATGAAATGGTGGTCTTAAGCATGCTCAGGAGGATCAGTTCCAGTGTAATGCCACTAGATTTGTGTCTAGTAAGCCCCCGAGCATGTAATCCCTTCCCCTTCTCACTGTTAAGAGTGGTTATGCGTGGGAAGGGTGGTTACTGTCTGGGGTGAACTGACAGGACCAAACTCCATTTTGAGCTGGACCCAGTTTTGGGTCAGAATTGGAAGATGCTTTAGTGGATGCCCAAGTGCCTCAAGTGCATCTGTTTGTTGACATCAGAACAAGATGCCTGGGAATCCCCAAAGCACAATCTTGTACCACATCAGATTTCTACAAATATAAGAACATAAGAACATAAGAGACGCCAATGTTGGATCAGGCCAAAGGCCCATCCAGTCCAACACTCTGTGTCACACAGTGGCCAGAAATACCAGTGCCATCAGGAGGTCTGATGGCAAGTAGAGGAGACTGAGACAGGTATGTGTGTGTGGCTGTGAGTTCCTCTGAATTCTGGACTTAGATAAGGTAGTGTGATTGGAAAATAATTCTATAATGACAGTAAATATATTTACTGGCAGGGCTATTTTTGGGCAGGAACAGGCGAACTGTAGACATAACACAGGTGCAGTTCTCAGGCAACAAGCTAGCATTGAAGCATACTCTCCCCCTCACATCCTCCAGTTGTTTTACTTTGGCATTACAGCAGGATAACGTAATAGGTGGCTGGCAGGAACGGGGATTACATAGGTACATAACAGGGGTCACACAGAACACCATGGCAGCTTGCTGACAGCAAGCCAAGGGAAGGAAGTTTAAACTGTCTTCCCTTCCGTTCAAGGGGGGGGGGCTTGCCAGGGCTCCCCACAGCCACGGAGTGCCCGGGCAAGCCAAGGGAAGGAATGGAGTGTGGCCTGATATGCTAATGAGCTGTGCTGTCAGGGGTGTGGCCTAACATGCTAATGAGTTTCTGCTGTTGGGTGTGGTCTGTTATGCTAATGAGTCCCTGCTGGGCTTTTTCTACAAAAAAGCCCTGTTTACTGGGGACATAATCTGAATAGTTTTATGCCCCATATGTGTATTTTTAATCTGTTACTCAGATACAGTGTATTACTTTAAAAGAAGATGAAAGTAATTAGCTACTAAAATCAACTGAGTAAGATATTAAATAGCTTGTCTTTGTGCATATTTATGTGCTTGCAGATTTCGCATGACACATTTGACATTTTCCTCTTTGATGTTTAACTTACTCTATTGGAGAAGTATGTATACTTTGATTTAAGATACCTAACATCTTTCAGGTTTTTTCAGGTTTTTTCCTGTTTACCTGCTGCTCCACTCCAGGCTGTGTCTGTTGTAACAGTTTCCAGCTCTTGGTTTCAGAATTGGTTTCTTTTTTATGTTGTAGGCTTTCCATGGCTTTGCATAATCATCTCTGTGCTTGTATGTTGGTTCTTAACTTAACCATAATTCTCACAGCATCACACTATTTCCTAAGATACTTTCCTTACCCTTTCCACAGCCCAGTGCTCATGAGTGTCTCAATTATGCCTTGTGTCAGTGACATACCACTCTCATTACTGCAGTATCAGTGGGTCTGGACCAATGTTCCCTCTAAGCTCCACAGTCTTGTGAGCAGAAATTCTACCTTGTGAGCTAAAAAGGGTAGGAGCATTGAAGTTGTGAGCAAGTCTGCATTTGACTATTGTGTAAATTATTTTTTTAGATTATTTCCATAACCTTGTAAAAATCTCAGAATGAATTCTTTTAAACTATATTTAAACTGTGTTTTAAGAGTAATTTAAACATTATAAGAGAAAACAGAATCAAGTCAAATTTCATTACACCAAAATGTCTTCTATGGAAGTATACCAGGTGTCTGGAGAACAGGTCTACCTGCCCCTTTTGGTTACATTGGTAGGCCTGTCCTCATTCCTTCTCCATTCCTTCTCCATTCCTTCTCATCCTCATCATGAGGATCTGGTCCTTCATAGGACCTCTTTGGAACTGTTCAAAGAGTCAGTCCCTGTTCCAAGAATGCCTTCTCCATCAGGTCATTCAGTGTCCTCATCCCATTTCGTCTTGGTAGGTCAGGTCCAGAACTTGGAACCTCCCATCATGTGTCATCAACCTCCCTCATCTCCCTATTCAGAACCACCTCCTCAATTGGTTTGGACACCTCAATTGGTGTCATGCTGATCACCTTGCCAAGACCAAAGCTGGCTGACTACTATGACCAAAGCTGGGATCCATATACTGTTCTCAGTTCCAACCAAATGGAAATGAACCCATACTTCATGGATGACCGAAGCCTCCCATAAGAGCCCCACAAACAGATGAACACTCTAGGGAACTTGGATTATGACTGCAACCACCCTGGTTATGAAGATAGGGAGCTGGATTATGCCTCTGAGCCTTTTCCTGAAGACATCATATCAGAACCATCCATGTCCTCCCCCAGCAAAGATCTTTGCATTTATAATGAACAACTCATATAAATGGCAAGACAAGATCACAGAAAATCATTGTTTCATGCACCTCTACCCAAGGGTGATGGATATGGTGTTTAGAGTAATGCATCCCAGGAATACCAGTCCAGTCACGTTCCCAACCATGGAAGGTCTACTTGAACAGCTTAGAGGGAACATTGGTCTTGACCTCATCCTACTCTTGAAGCTGAGGAGAAGGGGGCAACACAGTGTGTACATCAGTGTTCCCTCTATGTTGAGTTAGTGTGAGCTAGCTCACAGTTTTTTAGCCTCTGGCTCACACATTGTTGTCTTAGCTCAGGAAGGATGGCTCCAGAGCAAACTAATTTATGCAGGAACCAAATCTCTCACTCACAACTTTAATGCCAGCAGCTCACAAAGTAGAATTTTTTTGCTCACAAGACTCCGCAGTTTAGAGGGAGCATTGCTGTACGTGTGTGCATATAGATAAAAAGATGATGTTGCTCTTTAGGACCTTTGTGTTTGCTGTGTGTTATGGGTATTAAGAAGGAGAGATTCATAATGTAAGGTGTCTAGCAAAATCTGAACAAAAGGTCTGATCCACTATAATATATTTGAAAGGAAATAATTTGGATAAGGGATTTTTCACAGTTGATTGTCTTGTACCTGTGTAGTCCCACATGTGTACTGCTCATGCACAGTCTGCCGCAGAGAGGATTTTTGAAGCGCAAAATGCCTAGCAGCACTCCGTCCCCCTCCTCTATACTGTTTTACACGTTTTCCAGCATAATATAGAGGGGATGGAGCGCCCTTCCCTCAGTTCTGTCTCCACCACAGCTGAGAGAAGTTCATTTATAGAAGGTCACTTATTTTTCTCACCAGCAATCACTTCCAATAAAGTTATCTCATTGACCTAACAAGACCCTGTAGCCTACAGTATAGCATAAAAAGTGCTCTTGTGGGTCAAAAATTCTCCACTCGGATGACCACAAACAATGCCTACTATGCCTCAGCAAGGAATGTGATGTATCGCACTGCTTCATCTGTCACTGGTTCACTCTGAAAAAAGGCATGACAGAGTTTTCTGCTTAAAAGTGGTATTTTTGGAAGAAGCTATATTTGGCACTGCTGAAGACAAGTATCTGAGCTCTACACCACCTTCCGTTACTGATAGAAGGATCCAAGTGTCCCTGCTTCCAATGGCTCTGAGCCTGAAACAGACTACCTCAGACCTAAATAAGCCCATGGGGAAATTCACGGGCGTGGGCCCTACGTCCCCATAGTGAAGCTCCTTGGAAACACCACTGAAAAAGTCTAGGCATAAGCAGAAGCATGTGAAGAAGCTGCCTAAGTCAAAGTCGTTTTTGGTTACATTGGTAGGCCTGTCCTCATTCCTTCTCCATTCCTTCTCCATTCCTTCTCATCCTCATCATGAGGATCTGGTCCTTCATAGGACCTCTTTGGAACTGTTCAAAGAGTCAATCCCTGTTCCAAGAATGCCTTCTCCATCAGGTCATTCAGTGTCCTCATCCCATTTCGTCTTGGTAGGTCAGGTCCAGAACTTGGAACCTCCCATCATGTGTCATCAACCTCCCTCATCTCCCTATTCAGAACCACCTCCTCAATTGGTTTGGACACCTCAATTGGTGTCATGCTGATCACCTTGCCAAGACCAAAGCTGGCTGACTACTATGACCAAAGCTGGGATCCATATACTGTTCTCAGTTCCAACCAAATGGAAATGAACCCATACTTCATGGATGACCGAAGCCTCCCATAAGAGCCCCACAAACAGATGAACACTCTAGGGAACTTGGATTATGACTGCAACCACCCTGGTTATGAAGATAGGGAGCTGGATTATGCCTCTGAGCCTTTTCCTGAAGACATCATATCAGAACCATCCATGTCCTCCCCCAGCAAAGATCTTTGCATTTATAATGAACAACTCATATAAATGGCAAGACAAGATCACAGAAAATCATTGTTTCATGCACCTCTACCCAAGGGTGATGGATATGGTGTTTAGAGTAATGCATCCCAGGAATACCAGTCCAGTCACGTTCCCAACCATGGAAGGTCTACTTGAGGTCAGTACTGATCCTTGGCTACATCCAACATTGGTGTTGCCTTCTGCTAAATGTATTGAGAATCAATACAAAATCAAGCAGAAAGAATTAACTGATAGTAGCAATTTTTAAAAAAGTTTTTATTTAAAATTTTCCAAATATTTTAACAGGACTAGCAATGTCAATTACAGTGAGGTGAAGATATAAGCGACAATGCAGAAGAGAACATTAAAACAGCATTATAAATTTGTAACAATGGGGAATTTCACATTACTCAGTTTCACCTGGTTTCAAGCCGGTAATGATCCGTTTTGAAGTGAACTGGTATAGGGCTGCCATTTCACACATGGCTTTCCCCTTCCGGTAAAGAGCTAGATCTGAAACGGTTTGCCATTTCAGACTGCACTGCTTTTTCCCGCTTTTCCCCCGCCGTTTTTCACCCGTGCGGGCTATCTCCTGCTTTTTAAAAAACGGTCGCTTTAGAGCGCTATAGCGCTATAGCAGTATAACAAAACACTCCATGCATTCCAATGGGATTGATATAATGCTATTCCGTTATAGCGTTATAGCGCTATAACGCTATAAAGCAGACGTTCACAAAAAAAAAAGCCGGAGATCGCCCGCACGGGCGAAAAACGGGAAAAAGCGCATCGGAACCGGGCGAGGAAACTGAGGAGTACTTGGAAGCGGTTGACAGGTAAAACGCTTCAGCCCCGTTTCCTAAACGGGACAGAAGCGATTGTGTATGAAATGACAAACATATTCCGGAAGGGAACCGGTTCTCAAACGGTTCTGTCTGAAATGACAGACCAGAAACCATTTGGGAACCGTTCCTCTTCCGGAATATATCGCCTGTCTGAAATTCCTCAATTTGAGATAGAATCTTCTTGTAGATTATTTTAAAAACTAATCCAAGAAGGTTGACAATTTGTCCATAAAAGTGGAACACCAGTGAAGTAGCTATTGATAGCCAAGCTCTCCATGAATTTGTCCCCTCCCCTTTTGAGGTCTTCCAATGCTCCCTCTAAGCTATGGAGTCTTGTGAGCAAAAATTCTACTTTGGGGGCTATTGGCATTAAAGTTGTAAGCTAGCAATTTGGCTACTGCATAAATTAGTTTGCTCTGGAGCCATCCTTCCTGAGCTAAGACAAAAGTGTGTGAGCTGGAGGCTAAAAAACTGAGCTAGCTCACACTAACTTAGCTTAGAGGGAACACTGCTTCACAGTTGGCAGTCATGACCACAATCTGTGGCAGTGAGTTCCACAAATTAACTATGTGCTGTGTGAAGAAATACTTTCTTTTGTCTGTCCTGAATCTCCCACCCTTCAGCTTCAGTAGATGACCTGGGTTCTGGTATAAGAACCTCCCGCACCTTCACAAGACACTACATGATGGATGTGGATGCCATGACAGATGTGGCAGTGGAAAGACTGGTTCTGCAATCTCTGTTTAACTGCAGCCTGTTTACCAGCCTTCCTAGACTGTTACCAGTTAGTTTGCTGATCTCCCATGTGGGACTGCACAATTACTACAGTGATGAAAACAGGGTTGCACTTTCCTGTAGATGTTGTTCATTGGATGGTCACCTGTGCAGTTACAAAAACCTCCCTCCTGCCCTGCTCTTAACTCAATCTAGTAACTTTACCTTACCCCAGTGGTAGCAGAGATGAACTGAGGGAAGGGCACTTCACCTTCTCTATGTCATGCTGGGAAAGGTGGGAAACAGTGTGGGGGAGGAGGATGGAGTGCTTCTAGGGATTTTGAGCTTCAGAACTCTTCTCCACAGCAGGCCTGTGTGCGCGCAGTACTCATTTGTGATTGCACAGGTGACCACTCAATGAACAACAGTTACAGGTAAGTACAACCCTGTTTTCTTATCTGCTTACTTTATTTAACACTTTTATGCCAATTACTTTTGTAATTATTACAGAACAAGATTAACCCAGGATCCAAGCATAAACTATAGCTCCAGCAAGGGATACCACCATAAGCAAGCTAAAATAACGTTGTCAAAGGAAGCCCTAGGGGTGATATATAGGCTTACTAATTAGAAAAAACTGAAAAGTGAATCAAGTTACTTCCAGAACAGATTTTAAAGCTCAACCCAGAATTTGAAAATGGAGATTCATGCTGTTAGTAGTTAGATAAATTAAGTCCAGGGCCAAAGGGAGGCAGGTTTTGGCAGCTTTCCTATTGTACTCTAAAATGTGCTTCAGCCCCTTACAAATAGAAGAAACTTGTTGAAATTGAACATGTATTTACAATAAATCTCCTTCTGTTGTGAAAACTGATGTTTGTGAAGCACTTGTGATTATGTTTAACCATACCTATGACAGCATAGAAGAGAGGAGTGAGAAGTCTTGAAAGGAGCATAGGTGAGCATCCCCATCTCTTCTTGTATATGAAAACATTATAGTAGGATAAGATCAAATGTGCAAATGAATTGCCATCTGCTTCATCAGTTTTTGAATGTAATAATTGAAACTTAGGACTGTGTTTAATATTAGCATCAAGCATTGCTTCCCAATATGCTTGGGTTAAGGGGAGATTACTAAACATTGACATCCCATTTGAGCATGTTCAGTTAAAACCATCTATGATACTCTGTGTTCATCAGTGCACATCACATGGAATGTGACTATTTCTGCCTATTCCTGTGAACAGCTAGGGAGTTGTAATTGTGTCTATACTTGGTTCTCTTAGATTGCTGCATGAGAAAAACAGGGTTTTTTACCTGTAAGCTATGATCTTTTGAGTGGTCTTCTGACCAGTCACACTTACTAACAGAATTGTATAGGCCAGAGCTTTCTATTGATCAAGAGGCATGTATGCTCTACATTTCAGCTACAGAATTGTCTTTCTGTGAAGGATTCTGAGGGATGGGATAGAACAAGCAGTTGCTTCTAGGTGATTTTCTTGATTTATTATGATGGGAAGGTGTGAGCATTGGAGCATTAGGGGGAAAAATCACATAAAAGTAAGCAGTGTTTGCTACTATTTTACTATTTACTGTTACTTTACTACTACTACTACTACTGGCTTTTTCATGGCCAAAATGAAATACTATAAATAGAATTACATAGGTAAGTTTTTGATGAATGGGAGGATCAAGAAATCTTCAATAATAAGCCTAATCTTTGCAAACAGAAATCTACATTCATGGTATTTAAAATATTTTTCTTGGCCATTTTCTCAACTAGGCAAATATGCTTTCTGCACGAACCTTTCATGTATTCTACACTGGCTTGTGTTTCAAGAATATTTGAATGTTAATTATTGTGACAGGTTTTTTATTATGGTATTTGGGAAATGAGAAACTACTGATCAGCAGAAGAAGAGTGATTGTTTAGACACTGAACATCTACAAATCAGTTTATGTGGATGTAATCCAGAAGCATTTAGAGTGTGGCAGTATTAAATTTCAAAGTGTAGTCCTTGTGGTTCTAAGGGCAAATGAAGGGGCAAGGGAGGAGGCAAGGAAGAGAAAAACTGCACAGTACACCGAGTTGGGGTAAAATATGCCACAGCTTTATTTATTACAGCCGTCTGAGTACTGGTGTGGCATAGGCTATGGATCCAGGCACTGGGTAATCTGCATGCCAGCCAATGAAACCCTTCTCCAGCCTTCATGCTTGGGGGTAGACCTGGAATTGGCGAGATCAGTGATCTCACATGAGTGCAAGCCTTTGCATGGTTCCCTTGTGACCCATGGATGTAGCCAAGTGACAGTCCCTGAGGTGGGCATGACACTACCTGGCTCCAACCCCAAGCCCCCTTAAGGGGGTCCCCACTGGAGGGAGGCAGGCACACAGGCACAGCCTCCCCCCCAATGGATCCAACCCAGTGCCTAAAACTGCCCAAAGTTTTAATGAATAAGAAATAACAAGAATACAACCGTGCCACAAAACCAGAAAACCGAGGTGGGGGGGGGATATGTAAAATATGTAAAGTAGCTGGCAGTTTCCATTTAATAGCTGCATTTTATAGCTGGCAGTTTCCATTTAATAGCTGCAAAATTTGCATGCTTCTTGAATTTTTTAAAAAGAAAATTAAGTGCTGTCTTGGTAGGAAAGTTGGGACTATGAGACTAAGAATTAAATCTTGAAGACTTGATCCTGTGTTAGTAATTTATATAACTTTTCTACTTGACAAGGACCTTGGAGTCTATGTGGTGTACAATACAACAAAATCAAATATAGCTGTTCCTTGCATGGTTACATTCTGGTCAAATACAGGCTTGTTTCTGTATACAGTATAAATGGGTTTCAGAAAATCTTCATTATTTGGAGCAAAAATGATTCTGCTATTAAGCTGTACTAGGTTGTATCAACATGGTCCTTAGGTAATGGATGTGCTGAGTACACATCAAGTATAGCTCACAACCTTTCCCCTTAGAATTACCAATGCATTTGGTGACACTCACTCTTGCCATACTGAATGAAAAGAACATCTTCAATTCAGAAACGACTGTAACATCAAGACCAAATAAAATTACTGCTGTAAGGAAATTAAAAGGGTGATGTTTTCTGGGCGTCACTTGAAGGATCATATCTTTTCGTGCCTTCCCCTAGAAACCTGTGGTTTACAGAAAAATCTTTCCTTTCTGTTCCATGAACCACTGTGCATTTTTTTTATCCAGACATTGTGGCCAAGTTCAGGATTCAGTTACATAGATAAGAGTATAATCCAAACTCATGTTATGGTATTTAAGTGCATAAATAGCTGGCAGCCATCCAATGAGGCTAACTAAAAGTTACATGAACACTGAAAGTTACAGATCAGGATCCAAAATATTCTTGTCAAGTGGCATTTTTAGTCTCTATTTTTTTTTCCCATTGCGCCATATAAACTTTCTTTTGGAAAGTTTTGGAAGTCTTCTCAATTTCAGAATCAGTTTGTAAGAGAGCTGCTGTTAAAAAAAAAAAAGTCCAGACTTGCTTTAAGAGCATGGAACTTTTTCATTGTTTTATGGATCCTGGCCGCTGAATCATTATATTTATTTCTGAATGTAACAAGAAAGCCGATTAAAAAATCCACAACATAAGGCCATGTACAGATAAGGGGTATGTGGCACCCTTTCTCTGCTCACAAAGAGTGCCTACCACCCTCTACACCTCTCTCTTGCACAGGTTCTGGGTTATACGTAGGTCAGGACATCACACTCGCCACCCTTCCCATCTCTTTAAAAATATATAGAGACCCCTGACAGTTTTCCCTCTCAGATTCCCTCTCTGACTCACAGAGACACCAGCAGGCAGGGTTGCCCAGCACCCTTTAATAATAGCCCTTCACTCACACAGAGTGTGAGTGGGGTTGGGGTTGAAACGCTGAGATAGTAACTTGTGCTTCTGTGTGTTTCTTTCCC
>NW_015162491.1:16069-24102 GCF_001447785.1 Gekko japonicus
AAACAAGAAGTTAACTTTTATTTATGGTACCAACGTAACACTGTCAAAGTAAGGTAGAAGTTACAATATTTTGCTTTCATTGAATTTTTGAATTGTGGTCTTATTCCCACAATTGGAATCCTTTGTTACAAAATGACTACTTTCAGCCAACTCTAAGCAGCCATTCTCCACAGTTTTACTCAGTCAGACATGTTCGTTTTCCTCTCAACTCCCTAGCTGTCAACTCCCAGCTGCTGTTCTTAGCTGCTGTTTTCTGTCAACTCACCAACATTCCATCAGATTTCATCGGCCACTCCCAGGGAGAGGCAGAACTTAACCTGCTCATCACAGGGTATTTTTCTACAAAGTTGGGAGACTACCAAGGATTTGCAAAAAAAATTGCAAAGTTTTTTTTTTTAAAGTTAATTCTTGGTACCTTCTTTTCCCAAATAAAATCTACGTTAACCTTCTGACATTTTTAAATGTTACACTCTGGAATATGAACTGGGATAGCTTGAAACAAAAAATTAATTTTGGGAGAACAGACATTTTAATGACATTAACCCTATCTAGTAAGGATTATTTTAATTTCCACAATGGAGATGTCAAGAAAACTCATGAGATTAAAGCAGTCAGTGCTACCTGGTATCCTGGCAATGAAGGCAGTAGAGTCTGGGCCTAGGCAACTCCTAACTGTTTACAGCGTGGAAGAAAGCAGAAGAGAAAGTGGTGGGGGGAGGGGGCTGGATGAATGAGAAGGGGGTGCCCTAGGCTTACCAAGTAGCGGCGGGGGATCCGCATGTCTTCACAGGATCCCTGCCATGGGGACGGCGATATGTGTTGCACCACCGTCGCCAGGATGTGACGCAATGCATCGCTCTGGCAACGGGGCTGTTTGGAGTCCCTTTGCCAGAGCGACGTGTAGAGTCACATCCTGGCGACAGCGGGTGCACCACTTATCGCTGTCCCTGTGGCTGGGATCCTGTGAAGACATGCGGATCCCCCGCCGCCACTTGGTAAGCGTAGGGTGCCCTGGAGAGCAAAAGCTGTTCAAAGTGGGTGAAAAACGGGGCTTAGTCCTCACAGATGTGTGAGTTTCAGAAAATGTTAGCCACCTTTCAACTGAAAGGAGAACACTTCCTGCACTGCTTAGAATTGAGGTATTCAGTCAAATTTTAACCATCAGTTGCTTAAATTGTATTTTAAAGATGCATCATTTTTTTAAAAAGCCATATAGGATCATAGGTAAAGGTAAAGGTTCCCTTGCTCGAAAGCCAGTCGAATCCGACTCTAGGGTTGCGGTGCTCATCTCCGTTACAAAGCCGAAGAGCCAGCGCTGTCCGAAGACGTTTCCGTGGTCATGTGGCCGGCATGACTAAACACCAAGGCGCACGGAACGCTGTTACCTTCCCACCGAAGTGGTCCCTATTTATCTACTTGCAATTTCTTGCTTTCGAACTGCTAGGTTGGCAGGAGCTGGAACTAGAGACAGGAGCTCACCCTGTCTTGCGGCACCCGGGTCTTGAACCACTGAACTACTGACCTTCCACAGCCTGCAGTTCAGCGTCTTAACCACTTGAGCCACCGCAGCTCCACAATATAGGATCATAAAGGCCTGTGTTTTAAATCTCTTTCAATGTTTCTTTTCCAGTTGGAAAATCCCAGATACTTGCGTGAGAAGACTATACCCCTGTCTTTGGTAGGTGCTGTTCTTCTGTTTTGGTTTATGATAAATGTTTTTCTACTCTTGAATTATCCTCAAAGACAATGTTGAGTATGTACATGATCTTTTCATTAGATTTCACCTAAAATTGGAATGGGAAAAAATACTTCTCGGGATGAAAAATCATTGTTCCATATGCATGAAAGAGAGGTAATTTTTTTTACTTAAGCTATCTGTAGAGTTTGCAGTCTAAAATGATACATACCTCATGTATTGATTCATTTGCATTTGTCTGATATACTAAAAATAAGAAACAATCACCATAGAGAGCTCTCTTCCATTTCCTCTTTTGTAATACTGTGCTTGACAACCAAAAAAACCTCCTTTCTGCCTTCCATCAAATCCTCCCATTAGTTTGTATGGTGGATTTGTGAAACAGTAACATAAGGCGTACAATAACTTTGTGTCACATTTGTTGCTCAATTTCCCCAAAGTTGGTTCACAGTGGCTTACAATCATTTGATTAAGACAATAGTAAACTCAAGTAAAAATAATCCCCAGTAGCAAGCACTATACCCTATAAATGTCATTGGAAACAATATTATTGTATAGCATTTTCCCCCAAAACCTGAAGGGAAGGTTGGTCGCCTCCTGGGAGCCCATTCCATAGGGCAGGAGTTGAAAAGGAGTGGATTGTATTACAAAATAGGCAGCCAGCCCTGGGTGGGTGAACAGTAAAGTGAAGCTGATCCAAGGGTTGCAAGCACTACACAAGATTATTTTTGTATTTATTTAACTTCTGTCTAGGTCCAGCTGGTTTCCAAACATATTGGCAGTGGATCCTATCCTGCTCTTACCATTTCACTGAGCAAAGTTTATTAATTAATTTATTAAAATATTTATTCCCTGCCTTACCTTTTGGCTCAAGTCTGAAGTCTTTTTTTTTATATAAGATTTTATTGATTTTTCCAATACTACGGGTCATGGGGAAGGGATACTAATACCCCTATCTCTAGATCTAATGGAAACAGGGATTGGAACACTAATACATTGAAACTACTGGAATCGGGGAAGGGACACTAAAGTCTTAACTCTACATATTTTAATGGGGAGAGGGGAGGGAGGACTAACATGGTGACAAAATCTGGATTACATAGATATATAGCTCTGTCACCTAATATTACAAGATTGTTGTTTTATATAAAAGTTATACACAAAGATAATAAGAGTTTGCTTTAGTTGACTAATTAGCAAAAACTGCAATATAAACAATCGTTTTGATTTTAGAGTCTTTTCTTCTTGCGTTTCTTTGATCTTCAGGGTTTGGGAGCGGCTTCTCCTTTCTCTGATTCCGACGTCTCTGAAGAGTTGAAAGAGTTGGAACTAGTGCTTGATGAATCCTGTGAATAGGATTCTTCTTCATCTTCTTCCTCCTCATTAGTTTTTGTCTTCTTTGCTTTCTTACTTTGCGTTGGGTTTAAATATTGGTCCATAATTTTTTTTGCCTTAGGAACAGAGTCAATCAATTCTTTTATCCTCGTATTTGAAACTCAGACCTTCAGGGAATGCCCATCGGTAGGGTAGTCCCCTTTTTTGTAGGGCAAGAGTGAATTCTCTATAAAGTTCCCTCCACTTCCTAACTTCAAAGGGAATATCCTTTAAGATTTTTATCTCATTCTTGATTTTTTTAACATTGTTTTAATTGGTTTTTCCATTAACATATAATAACACAATTTTACAAACTCCAAATTAATATATTTTAACAACAAATAATTCTCCTATGCCTAGTATTCATTCCTAGTCTTATACAATGTAACTATCGCTTTAATCTCTAACCTCACTCTATTATGACTAGCTTAATTTCCATTTATTTCTATCTTCTTTATCTTCAGCCAGTTGTATATTACTCCCCATCTTTCCCAGAAATTTTCTTCTGACTTATTTTGTAACTCTATATTCACTCTGTCCATTTCCGCTATTTCCAACACCTTATACTTTAATTCCTTTATGGAAGGTAAGTTATTAGATTTCCACCGTTTTGCTATCAAGATTCTTGCCGCGGTTAATATATATATTATTATCTGCTTATGCCTTTTTACTGTATCCGGAATCATATTTAGAAGATATATTTCTGGTAGTAGCGGTAATTTAGTCTTTAACATTTTTATTATTATGCCCTGGACTTTTTTCCAGAAACTCTGAATCTTGTTGCATCTCCACCAGATATGGATAAACGTCTCTACATTCTTCTTACATCTCCAACATCTATTTGTAGCACCCGGAAAACATCTAGCAATTTTATACAGTGTCCAATGCCACCTATAATACATTTTATAAATATTTTCTTTGTATGATACTGCCCTTAAGTATTTAAGTGATTTCCAAACTTTAAGCCAACTGTTTGGATCTATAGTATGTCCCAGTTCCTTCTCCCACATTGCTTGGGGTTTTTTTTATTTCCTCCTCAACTCTGAAGTCTTCAATAAGTTTTTTGTACATTTTTTGAATTAGTTTATCGCTCGATGATGGCCAAATTTTGTCTAGTTCTGTTTGTGTCTTGTAGAAGCCTATTTTTTTATCTTCACTAAATCTTGTTTTTATTACGTTCTTTTCCCACCATGACAGCTCAATTTTATGATTTAGTAGTGTTTCTTCTGATTTTAATTCCATCTCTTTTGTTAATAGGTTCGCATAGGTCTCTTTCCTTCTACCTAATATTAGAGGGTTTCGTAAACGCCTCCACCAGTGAGACCCACAATGGTATCTTATTATAATTGTTTCTCTTAATAACATTCCAAACTTTGATAAGTGCATTTCTGATTGCATGGGTATGGAAATTAGAGTGGATTTTATCTTTGCCATACCATAGGTATGCATGCCATCCCATTACCAGGTCTGCCCCTTCCAGTGCTAGTAGTCTATTATCTTCTAATTTGGCCCAGTCCTTAATGCATTCCATAGAGGCCGCGTAATAATATATCTGCTAGTTAGGATTTCCCCTGTGTAGATTTCAGCGCCAGGTCTCTGGTAGATCGCTTCGTGAATTTCAAACATTTCTCTGAGGATTTTTTCTTTACAGAGTCTGGATAAATTCTGTAAGCCCAGTCCATCTCCTTCAATAATTCTTCTTGTTTATAATCCCTTGGAAGCGTAGAACATACATGGATCTTTCCAGCTGAAGCTGTGTTAGCTGTGTTTTATCAGAGGATCTTTCTTTTTCTGCTTCATCCACTCTTTTGTTAATACTCTCAGTCTGTTTTTCCATTTTTTTGTCTTTTCAGTCGCTGAGGTTCTTTTGTCCATTTGAGTCAATTGCTTCTGCACATGGTCTGTTTTGCTGTTGAGGTTAGTCATCTGTTCCATTAGAGGGCACAGTGCATTCGCTAGCAGTGTAGACATATCTGCAATTATGTCCTGATTCTGGGACGGAGTCGTTGGTTGATTATTTCCGGTCAATGTTTTTTTCTCTAGCGTCGCTTTCCGACCTCTCCCAGCCATAATATCAACAAGAAGTAAGTTTTCCAAAACAAGATAAAAGTTAGGCGATTTTAATCAACTTTATATCCTCATACAGCTTTTGAATTTGCTTAAATTCTCATACGCTTGCTTTTGCTTAAAGTCTTTTATTTCTGATTTCAAACCACTTTGATTTTAGTGGGGGGGGAGTCTTAAGTTTCCCTTCTGCCCTCGCTTTGCACATAGGCGCTTCTAATCACTACCAAGGTTCTTGTAGTTGCTTTATTTCACCTGAGCATTGCTTAACTCAGTATTTGCAGCCTTGGAGATCTTTAGAAGCATTTTAAAAAGTTTTTGTCGTGTCCGCTTGTCCGGCAGTCATCTCTGGGTGCCATACTGGCTCTGTGGCGACGGGACCTTGCAGGGAAAAGGTGAGCCTCGATTCCTTGGCCGTCACCTTGGAAGAGGCTCTCCTCAGCTCCCAAGGCTGAGGGTCTCTTACAGAGACCCTGGGAGAGTCTGGAGCGATCTCGAACTCTTCCCGTCAGCCGAGTCTCGGCACACCCCCATCGGAGCGAGACGGGGTGCGACCGAGCAGCGAAACACTTAGACCAGAAAACGTCTGAAGTCTTCATCTAACTTAAAAGCCAGTTAAGTTGGAGGAAGACTACTTAGAGGATGGCTGGATCCAACCCGTTGTGAGGTTTGATCCTGAGCATATTGATGATGCCCAACTCCATAATTGTGGACAATTTTTATAGGGAGATAACTCTTCAGATATGTACCTCCCAGATCTTGTGTGTTCTTTTATTTGTAAATCAGAGTGTTGCATTTCTTTATAATTTAAAAATATTTACCAGAAGCAGCTATTTTTAAAAACTTTAAAGAGAGATATACATACAGGTGTGTCACATAATCTAGGAAAGTTTACTGTTTTTGAATGAATTTTTAAAAATTGGAATACAATGAGGTGGGTTGTTGTACACTTAGTTTAAGCGGTTTGCATCTTGCCTTCTACTTATATTTTCAGGCTGTTTGTTCTTGGGCTTGCAAGCTTGTAATGAAGTAACAGAAAATCAATGCTGTCACAGCTCAGGAGGGGTGTCACTTGATGCTGCCACCACTCTGGATTTAGGATCCCTTGAGAAGGTCCAGAGCATCCTCTCAAGACCTTCTGACCTCCCTTTTGGCCGAATAATAGGCGTGAGGACCGGGCAGAGTGAACAATGAAAATAGTTTATTGTATAGGAGGTCAAACAATAAGGTGCAGAATAATAACAGTAAGTGGTGAAAAGAAAAGAAATCAAATGGCGTAACGCGTCTAAATATATACTGTCCCTAGCTCACTATCTGCAGTAGCCTTAGACTACTCACCCTTCCCTCAGGATGAGGGTTTCTTCCTTGCAGCAGCCTTCCTTCTGGCTCTGTCCTCTGGGAAGAAGAACAGCTTTTCCTGCTGCTCCACATCTTTTATTCCAAGCCCTTCTCTTTACCTATTGGTCAATTTTGGTTCCAAAACCTCTCAGGGGCTTCTGGGAGTTGTAGGCCCAGCCTCACCTACTGCTAGCCAGGCTCCCTGGGCCTAGTAGGCCTCTGGTGTCACAGCCCAGATCATGACAGATGCACATAGCCAAAGTATTGAGATACTGTGCTCAAACCTCGAGTTCCATTCTAAGGCCACTTGCTCGATAAGCTTCTTTAGAATTGACCCAAAATACAGAGTTGAATGCAACTTGCCTTTGGCTCTGGAGATACGACTGAATGTTCCTCAAGATGGGTGGGCATGTTATCTGTCTATAGCAGCAGAAAAGAGCAAGATTTCAGTAGCGCCTTAAAGACAAAATTTGTGGCAGGGTATGAGCTTTCGTGAGTCACTGCTCACTTCTTCAGATACTAGTGACCCACCTCTAGGCAAGCTTGCTAAAGTGATATAGAGTTGAGCCAGTAGTGCATTCTGATTCAGAAACCCTGCATTTAGGAAATGTCATATACCACTATTTCTATTGTTATAGGTTGTATTTCTGTTTTGGATTTGTTACTCTTAGTGATAAGTTGGATAAAGTATGACAGTTTTACAGAGAGGCATGATTTATGGCAGAGATGAAAGCTTTTAGTGCTAATTTTAATTGTATGACAAGTCAGACTCATTGCAGTTGGTGGCTCATATAGTATATTATTTTTAATTTAATATAAATTAATATAAATATAAATTAATATAATTAAACAAATTAATATAAATAATATAATGAGATGCCTTCCAGGGTCTCATAAATTCTTCTTCCATTTTTCCTTTTAGTATGCTTGTCAATCTGTCCATTTCAGCGCCTTCCGTAATCTTTAATATCAACTCATGTAGCATTGGTATCTTCAGTGTCCTCCATGTCATTGCAAATAGGATTCTAGCAGCTGTTATAACATGTAAAATAAAATCTCTATGATTCTCATCTAACTCATCTGGTAAACAATTTAATAAAAATATCTATGGCTTAAAAGGTATTGTGATATTCAAAATTGACTGTAAGAAGGTATGCACTTCAATCCAGAATTTATGAACCTTTTTACACATCCACCACATATGGTAGTATGACCCAATATGGTTATTACATTTCCAACACATATTACTCAAAATCCTGCTCCCCGACCGTAGTGCCCTTGGGGGAACATGTGGGGTAAGGCGGTCCCTTAGGTATGCTGGTCCCTGGCCATATAGGGCTTTAAAGGTGATAACCAGCTCTTTGAAGCGAACCCGGTACGCTATTGGCAACCAGTGCAGCGCTTTCAGCACAGGCTGGATGTGATCTCGTCTAGGAAGATCCATCAACAGCCTGGCTGCAGCATTCTGCACTAGTTGCAGCTTCCGAATTTGCGACAAAGGCAGCCCCATGTAGAGAGCATTACAGTAGTCTAGCCTCGAGGTAACCGTCGCATGGATCAC
>NW_015162491.1:24689-24792 GCF_001447785.1 Gekko japonicus
GAAGCTTCCCTCTCGGTGGTCCAGAGTGGGGCAGTCCTACCCACCTGATTTTAGGGTTCGACTTCCTCCATCAGCAGGGGTACTGTTGGCCACCGGCAGTTCT
>NW_015162491.1:24877-41108 GCF_001447785.1 Gekko japonicus
GAACAGAGGCTTGGAGTATGACTGGGAAGCAGGAGCACAAGCCCCTCCCCTCCGTGACCAAAAGAGTCTGCCGGCCCTGCTTTACGGAGGAGAGGAGCTGTTACCCAGGAGTAAGGAGTCTGGAGGACTGCCCCACTCTGGGACCACCGGAGAACTATTGGTACACAGTCTTCTATGGCAGCTAGCTGACAAAGGGTTATGCTGTGCACACAAAGCTCTGATTAGAAAACTGGCAATGGTCCTTACTGGCTGTTTGGGGGAGAGGTCTGGATTCAAACTGGTGCTATAACTAATTATCTGATTCAGCTGCCACATATACATGGAGACATTTTAGCTAACCTATCTGGGGTTAGATGCCATCTGTAAAACATTTTATATAGGTTTTCTTTGAATGCAAGAGATTTAGTCAATATTTACTTTCCATATTTTACTCCACTGTAACAGATATATGTTATGACCCACATTTTTCATCCATCTAACCATACATTCTTTAACTATTTAATCCTGCGTTTTCAATTGCATCAACATACCATACATCTTCTTAATAAGTGTCTCTCTTGAAATGCATGATAATTTTTCAAATGCACATTGTTCTGAATAGAATCCATCTGTTTGTCTTTAGTATATCTAGATTCCACTTGCATTCCAGTCCACCAGTCTAAATTTATTTCGTTTTTCTTTAATTCTTCCTGAGATTTTAAGTTATTTTCATTGTCTAATAATTCTGCGTATCTAATAACTGCTTGTTTTGAAGTCAAAGTTGGTTGAGAAAAGGCTTCCACTGGAGGCACCCATCTTGGAATTTTAGTATATATCAGCGGACAAATATTTTCCCACATTGTCAGTAATGATCTTCTTATCATATGGTTTTTAAAGTCTTTATGTCCAGAAGCCCAGACGATAGAAAGGAGTGCCATCCCAGTTTTAAATCATGTCTGTCTAGAGCCACCAGCCTATGATCTTCAAGTAGAATCCATTCTCTAAGCCAAACCAAACTTGCTGCTCTGTAATAATGCTTCCAGTCTGGTACTCCAAATCTAGCATTATCTTTCGCATCTTGCTAGGCTTTCAATTTGATTCTTGGCTTTTTCCCTTGCCATATAAAATTCTGTGTCAGTTTATTAAATTTGTCAAAACAATTTTGTTTAATGTATATTAGCAGTGTCTGAAAAAAAACATCATACATGGTAAAGCGTTCATTTTCGAAATTGCTATTCTGTCCATTAGTGATACTTGCAAATTTTTCCATTTTTTAATATCCTTTTTAATGTTTTGCATCACTTTGTTATAATTGTCTTTCATCAGGGAGCTCAGTTTCGCTGTAATATTAATACCCAAATATTTGACTTTCTTCTCCAGTTGAATTCCAGTCAACTCTTGTCACAGTTCAGGTGGGGTGTCACCTGACGCTGCCACCACTCTGGGTCCAGGCTCCTCTAAGAAGGCCCAGAGCACCCTCCCAGCCTTTAGACCTCCCTTTTGGCTGAATAATAGGCGTGAGGACCAGGCGGAGTGAACAATGAAAATAGTTTATTTTATAGGAGGTCAAACAAACAAGGTGCAGAATAATAACAGTAAGTGGGTGAAAAGAAAAGAAAACAAATGCCCTAATGCGTCTAAATAAATAAATACTGTCCCTAGCTCACTATCAAGTGGCCTTGGGAAGCAGCCCCACAGCAGCCCCAGTCTTTCCTGGCTCTGTTCCCTGGGAAGAAGAACAGCTTTCCCTTTTGTACCAGTTCCTATATTCCCCAGCCCTCTTCTTCCCTATTGGTCAAAATCAGCACCAAAACCTCCCAAGGCCTCCTGGGATTTGTAGGCCCAGTCTCCCTTACTGCTAGCCATGCTCCCTGGGCCTAGTAGGCCTCTGGTGGCACAGCCCAGATCATGAAAATTCTGCTATTTGAAGTCTCTGTTTCAGTGTCATATTTTTCATAATCATTTTTGTCTTCTGATAATTTATCTTCATTCCCGCCATTTTTCCATATTCATTAATCAAATTCGTCAGTTGTTGTACAGAACCCATTGGGTCTCCTAAGATAAATACCAAATCATCAGCAAAGGCCTGTCGTTTATATTTATTTCCTCTTACTGATGTCCCTTTAATAAGGGGGTCTTTCCTAATAGCTCTTGTCAGAACTTCCAAAGTTAATATAAACAACAATGGAGATATTGAACAGCCTTGTCTTGTCCCTTTTTCAATCCATATATTATCATATATTATCAGTCAATTATTTGCTACTACTTTCGCTTTCTGCTTTGTGTATATAGCTTCAATCACCCGTATGAAATTAATCCCGAAATCCATTATCTTCATCTGTTGAATAATAAATTGCCAGCTGACATGGTCAAATGCTTTTTCATTGTCCAAAAATATCAAAGCAATCTGCTTCTCAGGATGAGTTTCGTAATATTCTAAGATATTTAAAACTGTTATTACATTATTCTTTAGTTGTCTCTTAGGTAGAAACCCTGCCTGGTCCTGATGTATAAAGTCTATTAAAACTTTTTTCAACCTTACAGCCAAAATAGTTGCAAATATTTTGTAGTCACAATTCAACTGTAGTTTTTTTAATCTCTTTAGGATCTGTCTCTTCTTTATGAATCAATGCTATACTTGCTTCAATCCAAGATTCCAGTACTTCCATTTTTTCTATTACAGATTAGATTATTGTTTTATATGGGAGCAATAAGACATCTTCAAATATTTTGTAGTATTCAGCTGGGAGTCCATCTGGTCAAGGTGCTTTATTTGCATTTTGTTTCTTAATAGCCTCTGTAATTTCCAGAATTGTTTATAGGGTCATTCAACATTTTTTTGCTTTCTTTTGATAGTGTGGGCAAATCCTGTTCACATAAATATTATTTCTGAATTTCCTTGGAGATTTCCATTCTTTTATATAGTTGCGTATAAAAATCTTGAATTATTTCCTTTAATCTATTCATAGAAAATTCTTTTTTTCTATCTTTATCGTACAATGAATGGATCATCTTTTTCTCTTTCTCTTTTCTTAATTTATAAGCCAGCCATCTTCCCGGTTTATTGGCATTTTCAAAACAATCCTGTTTAACAAATTTAATATTTTTTGCCATTTCTTCTGATCAGAGTAGATTAAGGTGATGATGGAGTATTTTAATCTTCATCTTTAAATTCTCATTCGAAGGATCTAGCTTTAATTCTTTCTCTTTATTCTGAAGAGCATCCAATATATCTTGAAATGCTCTCATTCTTTCCCTTTTCTTTCCTGCTGCAAGCCTAATTGCCAGTCCTCTAAAAAAAGCTTTGCTTGCGGCTCAAACTGTCTTCATCAATATTTCTTCATTCATATTTTGTTGAAAAAAAGTCTTTATTTGTTTTTTAGCCATCTCTAGAAATTGTCCTTTTTGAGTAATTGTATATTCAACCTTCAGCTATTTTTTTTGGATTATCTTTAATCTTCAATAGTAGTGGGTTGTGATCTGCAAAGGTTTGTGGCATAATATCAATATCTTCAATTTCTTGAAAGAGATTTGATATAATCCAACACACATCAATTCTGGACCAAGATTTATGTCTATCAGAATAGAAAGAATAGTCTTTTTCCAGTTGGATTTCTGGTTCTCCAAACATCAATCAATTTGTATTCTTCAGCCAGTTCTAAGGAAGATCTTAGAAGTAAGCCTTTAGAAGCCTTAATCTTCTTAATAGTTTTCCTGTATAGGTCTTGATCAAAAACAGAATTAAAATCACCAATCATACACATATCCATGTAATTATATTTTGTTATAGTTTCACCACTTCAAAAAATTTCCCCTGCGATTCATTCGTTGCATATATCACCACCAACAGAATTTTCCTGTCTCTAATATCTATTTCAAGTAGAAGAAGTCTTCCATTTTCTAATGAAGATACTGAAATAGGTTTCAGTTTTTCTTTAACATAGACCGCTATTCCTCTTTTCTTTACATTGTCCGAAGCAATAAATAACTTACCAAGCTTCTTATTGACCAGATAGCGTTCATTTTTAAATTTAATATGTGCTTCCTGCAGACATACAATATCGACATCTATCTTCTTAAGTCATTTAAATATCTTTCATCTTTTCTCAGGTGAATTTAGTCCTTTTACATTGGCAGAAATATCTTGATTGTTTATAGGTCCATTATGGTCGATTCTTGTTACTACCATTTCTATTTCTCGTTGTCATTCTCTGTGGCCTTCCTTCCATGGATGATTTTTTGGATGTACTGGCCTCAAGTTCTTCATCTAAGGCTGTTGAGTAAGCCGATGCTTCCTCTTCTTTTTCTGTTGTTGAGGCTTTTGTTTTACCCGTCTTTGTTTCTCCTCGCTGTAGAAGCTTTCCATAATGGTCCAAACAGTCTTTTGCCTTAAAGATTGAGTCTAGTCTGAATCTTTGGCCTTCAAACATGAATAAAATTCCTTCTGGAATAAGCCATCGAAATGTAATTGAATTTGCTGTAAGTTTAGAAGTCACATATTCTTTCCTCCTTTGTCTCATTTTCCAAGGAATTTCTTTTATAATCTTATATTTCCATGTCCTGTATTTTAAGAGTATTATTCTATGCTTCTTTCCACATTCGATCTCTGACTGTCTTCTTAATGAATTTCATGTGTACTTCCCCTGGAAGATTATTCTTCCTTGCATAGGCAGAGTTAGCTCTATACAAGAGGTCAATTTCCCTCTCCGTTTTTTCATATTCAACTTCCATGAAACCCACCAATCCTTCTGCCATAACTCTTAGCTCTTCTCCTTTTTGTTCAGGCACATGCTGACATCTCAGCACATAAGCTGCTCTATCCATTTCCAGTTGAATCAGAGAGACAAAAGCGGTCTTCTGTGTATCCAACCTGTCCGCCATCAATGATGTTGCTTCAACTTTCTCTTCAGCTTTCTTGGCTTGCTGTGCCACCACTGTTATTTCCTTCTTATTTTCTATTAATTGTTTGTTGAGATCAGCCGTTGGAATTGTTGAAGTAACTCTTTGGATACTGGCAATTACCTGACTGTGCCCAGTTTCATTAAAGAAATAGCACAGTTGTTTTTCTGTAGAACTAATTTACAAAAATATTTAAAATAATAGATGTCGCAGTTAACATAGGTAGTATAAAAGTAGTTGCTACTGGGTGTTTCTGGCCTTTGCATTTTTATTTGCTCTAAATAAACTGCATAATGAAGAATCACGCGAGACAACTCTCTTGAGGGTAGAGAAATCAGTCTGCCTCTCAGGGCAGCAGCAGTTTATTTTATGCCCATTCTGCTTCCCCCCTCCCCTCCATCCGTGTGCTGGGGTTGAGAGTTCACATAGCTGGGGTTCAGAGTTCACATTCAGAAAACCAGAGGAGAACAATAACTTTCGGGGGATTTGTCTTAAAGGTGCTTGCATTGGTATAATGATTAACAAGCTAGCTCCACAGGCACTATGGATGGTCAGAGGTCATCGGACTTAGAGCTATGTCTTATTGATCAGAGTTACTGATCAATCCAGATATTTACAGAGTCTGGGATATAGGCTGAAGACTAGGACCGGCATGCCTTAATCGCTAATCTGGTGCCCACAGCATAAGTTTTCAAGAATTGTAGTATTGAATACAGTTACATGTTCATAACTTCTCTTGGAGTCAATGGGACTTAATTATGTATTACTGCATACAGGATAGCAGCCAATGTCTTCACAGATTAAATTGAGGAATGTAGTCTATACTTATAGTATAATGGTAGCTTGTGTGCTTTTTTAAAGTCACTTTCAAATCCATGTTATTTTTGGATTCTTGCTGGTAGCTGGTATTCTAGTACGTTTTCCCTTTTGGAATACATTACACAGAATAATTAAAAGTGACTGCTTCTTTTTGATGTTTTTGCCATGCATGTAATGAAATCTTTACTTAGCGAGATGACATACTGGTATTGTAATAAGCATCTCAGTGCTACCACATATATACATTTAAAGGAAGAAACCTCTGTCAAACCTGTTCATATACTATATCTAAGATTATTCTTAAATTTGTTGTGGTTTTCTGCCTTTTGCATGCTCTGAGTTATTTTTTCTTTTCTGTTGATAGCTGACATGTATTTTTGTGTGTGGTTTCTATAAGAAGCTTGAAAAAATATCATGGGTTTGTATGTAGTTTAAAATGTGACTAAATTGCATCCAAGCTAAAAATGAACATACACAGGTACCAAGTAGTCCCAAGGAGAGTTTACTGTGGCTTACCTTCTCTGTATCGCACCCTAAAGTGTCAATAATTACTATGCAGAATTGAACATAACTGCTTCTGAAAAGTAAAGCAATATTATTTTGTACATATAAAAGGCATAATTTAATTGCTGAAGGCTTGCATATTGGACATAACCTTAGAGGTTGGGGTGGCTAAAATATATTCATGATTGCATGCATGCAGTTCATATAAAACTATTTGCCACAGAGTTTGGAAATTGGTCCATTCATTCTAGTATTGTCTACCTTGACAATGGGCAGAAATAGTATTTCCCAACACCCATTGTCAGAAATCCTTTGACTGGAGATACTGGATATTGAACCTGGGACATTCTGCATGTGCTCTGAAGTACAGCTTTCTCCCTTTGCTAAATTCAGCTGAGGTGAGAGATGGTGTCTGCTCACATTAGGAAATGTCTCTTGTCTCCCTGGTGCTAATCTGACACTGTACCAATATCTGACACTGCATTACAAATTTCTTTATGCATGGGCTGTCCTTTTCAGTTGGGACAAATTATTACCCATTTGTGATGGTCCACATGGGAATGAACAACATGGCTACAGACACCATCACAAGCAATAAGGCTAAGAAATTCTTTGGAGAAAGCTGAAGGGAAGGGGGGGCACAGGCGGTGTTCTCTTCGATCCAGTCAGAGGAAGAGGAATGCAATGGGAACTGAAGATAATAGAGGTAAACCACTAGCTGTATTGGTGGTTCTGACAGGAGCAATTTGGATTCTGGGACCATGGGCTAGGTTTTCTGGAAGATGGCCTACTAGCATGTGATGGACTTTGTGAATATACCACCCCCTCCTCCAGTCAAGACCTCCTTAATTAATGCCCTCCCTCTTTTGGACTTGTTTTAATAGGCAACCTTTTAGAGCCTAAGTGTCAAAGGGATTTGAAACTTGGGGGGTTTCATAAATGCACCTGGGTACAGCCATGACAGGGTACAATCCCAGGGAAGAAGAGGAAGGGTGTACTGAATTAGAAATTGATTAAGTGCAATCTCTCCCAGTTTAGTAGCATATTGTTCTCAATAACAAAAGACTTTTCAACAGTGGAATATCTGGCATACCCCAGTGGTGTCTGCCCATCCCCAGGAAGTTGCTATTATATTAACCAAAGCCTGATTCCTCTTTTTCCTTTTCTTACTCAATCAAGAATGGCACTCAAGTTATTATTTTACGCGTCATCCTGTTTCACAAACTATCTTGACTCACCCAAACTTTTGTGTTAGCGCAGATGTGGCTCATTTTAACATAATTAAAGTATGTTAATCATGTTAATCAATGTATTTCCCCCACATTTTCTTGTTAGAATGTCTGCCCAGCCCCAGGAAGTTGCTATTATATTAACCAAAGCCTGATTCCTCTTTTTCCTTTTCTTACTCAATCAAGAATGGCACTCAAGTTATTATTTTACACTTCATCCTGTTTCACAAACTATCTTGACTCACCCAAACTTTTGTGTTAGCGCAGATGTGGCTCATTTTAACATAATTAAAGTATGTTAATCATGTTAATCAATGTATTTCCCCCACATTTTCTTGTTAGAATTTTTCTTGCTAGAGCGGTTAACTTTAAGCCAGCCAGTGAGATTCAAACTTTTTATCCTGACCCAATCCAAAGCCAGGATGGCCCAAATCCCACCTACCCTGGGGATCTTCTGTCCATAAAAGGAGGACCCCATGCCATAGCAAATGGTTCCTCAGATCCCTGGGCCAGATCTCTGCTGGTCAGAACTCTGGCTTTTTCACCTTGCTTAGCCAGCTTATTGCTTTGCTTCTTAGCTGCATTTGCCTCTGGACCTCTCCAGACTTTACGCCCAGGATTTCAGGTCATATGTCCCTTCCCTAAAACTTCCCACTTTCCTCCCTCCTGCCTTTTATAAGTGTACCGTCTTGTTGGTGTGTGTGTGTGTGTGTATTTAGGGAATTAGTTCTCAGGTGCCTAGTGTAGGATCTTATTGTTTTGTTTTATTTTGTATACAATAAAGCTATTTGTTTGTGTGTACAATGAAGTAGAACAAACAGCAGAGGCCCACCTGGGAAGGCCAGGTCAAATGGAGTCAAAGGTGTGGTCAGGTGCCTATGTACAAATGTCCACAGCTTGGGCAATAAGAAGGAAGAGCTTGTGCTTGTAATGTATTAGTAGGCATTACAGAGACTTGGTGGGATGATTACCATGACTGGAATGTAATAGTGGATGGATATAAGTTGTTCAAGAAAAACTGAAAGGGTTTATTGGATGGGGGATACATTTCTGAGCAGCAGTGTGTATGAACAATATCTCAGGGTACGGGTCGACCATTAGCCAAAAATGAGCAGTCAGTATGATGCAGTGGCAAAAATGGCTAATGCAGTCTTGGGGTGTATCAACAGAACCATAACATTGAAATTGCAAGATGTCATAGTCCTGCTGTACACTGCATTGGTCAGTACCTGGAGTACTGTATGCAGTTCTGGAGGCCTCACTTCAAAAAGGATGTGGAGAGAATGATATGGATGCAGAGGATGTCAACAAAGGTGTTCAGGGATCTGGAGACCAAGCCCTACAAGGAGAAGCTGAGGGTCTTGGGAATGTTCAGACTGGAGAAGAGGAGGTTGATGGAAGGACATGATTGTTCTCTAAGTATTTGAAAAGGCTGTCACTGGGAGGAGGGCAAGGAGCTGTTGCTGTTGGTAGCAGAGAATAGGAGTCCCAAAAAATGGATTTCAATTCTAAATTTTTTTTTTTACATTAAGAGTACTTCAGCAGTGGAATTGGCTGCTTAGGGAGGTGGTGAGCTCCCCTTCACTGACAGTCTTCAGTCAGCTCCTGGATGAACACTTGTCAGAGATGCTTTAGGCTGATTCTGCATTGAGCAGAAGGTTGAACTAGATGGCCTGTATGGCCCCTGCCAACTCTGTGATTCTATGACGAGGGAAAAATCTAAAACAGTAATCCCAGAAAGAGTGCATCATGAATGACTTGTATTCCCTCTAGCTAGGAACACATTATGATTCATAATTCCTTGTAATTTAGCTGCATCAAATTTGTAGCGATACAGGATGTCAGGGAGACTTCTGCTAATCTGAAGGTAATGTCAGTTTTAATGGTTTTCTCCCTGATGTGGTCTGGGACAAATTCTCCTATGCCTGACCATGAGCTCTCAGTTGCTGTGCAATGATCAGTTCCACTTTAGTTAATCCTGCCTGATAGGCCCATAGAAAGAAGTCTGAATTTCCTGGGGTGTTGCTGTTTAGAAATTGAGAATGAAGGATCTGGTCTGTTCGCAACACACATAAATGTGTGTGCATGTGCACACACAGAGGGTTTTGAATGTGTGTAATTGTCATGTGACTGAAGTAAATGGGCCAGTTTTTGCTGGTGTATCTGTCTATATCAGAGCCTTCATTCACATACAGTCACTGAATTAAAGCTGTTACTTTATATATCTTGTTTAGGATACAGCAAGGCTCTTAAAAGTTCATGTTTGTTTATTTCTTTTAATCCAAATTATGTTGACTCTGCTGCCTTTAATCCTAGCAGCTGGTCATATTTTAGTTTGGCTTCTTTCCGTTATGATTGTGAAAGCTGAGTGGCCTGGAATGAGCAATTGGATTGCAGCTCCCCATCCAGCCATAGGCTTTACAGGGTTACCTTCTGAAACTCATTACCACTCAGCCAGGCTTATTGGTATGATAGGAACATTAATGATTTATATTGTGATCTTGTCATGAACACTAGTGAAATACAGATTGAAGAACATTTTGCAGATCTAAAATAGTACAGAAACCATATTTAATACGGTTCCCATACTTTCTCATGTTTGCTTCTGTTAGCTTTACTCTTGTACTCGGGAAAAGTTAACAAGCTTTAAATGGAGAGGAAAACAGGGACATTCAGAGTGATTTAGGTAATCCAGCAGGCATTTGTTCACCTTTCCACACCTACCTCTTATTGACTATTGTAACCGCAAGTCATAATTACTTTAGCTCCAAACTTGAAGAGAAGAAGAGGAGATTGGATTTATACCTTGCCTTTCACTACCCAAAGGAGTTTCAGAGCTGTTTATAATCCCTTTCCCTTCCCTTCCCCACAACAGACACTCTATGAGGTAGGTGGGGCTGAGAGAGCTCTCAAGAACTGCTCTTGAGATAATTACAAACAAAGATATATTTTAAAATATAAGGAGGAAAAAATTGAAAAATACAATTTGGTAGTGTATGAGGTACTTTAACAGAAAATTTTATGTTGTAAATGGACCGCCCCCTTTTGTATGTTTGTTTATTTTATGTTTTGTCTTGTATGGAAAATAAAATTGTTGCAAACAGAGAACTGCTCTTGAGAGAACAGCTCTGAAAGAACTTTATGACTGACCCAAGGTCGCACCAGCAGCTGCATGTGTAGAAGTGGGGAATCAAATCTGGTTCTCCCAGATTAGAGTTTGTGCTCTTAACTACTGCACTAAATTGGCTGTCTTAAACATGAGGCCCTTGAAGAATGTGGGAGGAGGAAAATGAATTCCATATTGAAACCAGATATTAAGATACTGTCATGACCCCTACTTGATTGCCACCTTCCTCTGCCACCACTCTGGACTTGGGGTCCCTTGGGAAGGCCCAGAGTACCCTCCCAAGCCCAACCAATATGCCCCTTTTAAGCCGAGAACTATAGGCATGATGACCAGGCAGAGAGTATTAAACAAATGGTTTATTAATACAGTAATGGGGCAAGGAAAACAAGACAAGGTGCTTTAAAAATATAACAGTGTCTAAAGGCAAAATAAATTAATCTAATGCAGCTACCTATTTCTGTTAAGTGGTTACTATTCAAGGCCCACAGCCTTTTATACCAGGCCTGTGCCTGTACTCACTCTGCCCCAAGTGAGGGATCTTTCTCTCAGACCAGATTGCCCCTCAGATTAACTCTGTGTGAGCTTTCTCTCAGACCAGACTGTCCCCTCAGATTAACTCTGTGGAAAGAACGTAGAAGAGAAAGAACACAGTTCCACAGACCACAAAGCTTGTCACAATCTCTTCACACGATCCTTGGTTACAACTGTCGCTAAGCATTGTGGGGATTGTAGGCTGTGTCTGCTTTCCACTCCCACACAGGTCTCCTGGGGCCTAGGCCTCTAGAACTTGTCTCCCAGTCCTACACAGATCATGACAGATACATATGTGGGATAACACTCTCTAGCTTTATCTGTTGTTAAAAATGCTGAAATCCTTGTTGCATTATATGATGAAAGACTTTGTAAAGTAAATTCTGAGGTTCATTTTCTCAGAAATTTGTAGCCTCTCTCAGGTGAAGGAAGACTGTTTAGTTTCAGCTATTACATTTGTATTTCTTTATAGCAGGAGTCCCCAAACTTTAAGAGCTTCTGGGCATATTTGGAATTTTGAGGCATGGTGGCGGGCACCACTATAAAATGGCTGCCACAGGAGGTGAAGGCAGGAAACCTAGGTCTCCGTTTGTCCAGGAGGATTTTGTCCAAGACAATGGAAATAATAAATGGACATGTCTGAGGAAGTGAGCAGTGACTCACAGAAGCTCATACCCTGCCATGAATTTTGTTAGTCTTCAAGGTGTTACTGGACTCTTACTCTTTCTACAGCTATAAGAAACCACAGCATGCAAAAACCAGTGTTTGTTTGGGGGACATTTTAACCTTCCAGGACATTCAGTTGCTGACCTAAGAGTAGCAGTTTTTTTATAAAGGAATTTCAAAGTTGGATTAGAAAGAGAGACTGCTGAACTGTGCTGCAACTGATAATGAAGCTCAATGCATCCTCCTGGGCTGAATTGAGACCTAGTTTCTTCTCTCATTACTATTGGCTGCTTTGTTATTTGGCATCTGAAATCACTTCACTTTCCAAGATATAAGGACAGATGGACTTACATTCTAGCTGTATCTGAAGAAGTGAACAGTGACTCATGAAAACTCATGCCCTGCCACAAATTTTGTTAGTCATTAAGGTGCTACTGGACTCTTGCTCCCTTCCTTTAATAAAGATTGCAAGCTGTACTGTTAAGTTTCTTTTATAATCCCCCCCCATCTGTTAGAACTGGAAAGGTGGATCTCTCCAAGTGAAATAATGTGCTGCTTTCAGACTGGACAAAATCTATTCACTGCTAGTGATGATAGGGTGGGGGTTAATGTGAAGAAAGGCAGCCAGTAAGGTGGGAGGGGAAGAGAGGAGACTACATATTGAACTGGAATATATGGAACCATAAATATACTTTTAAATACTTAGCTTGTACTTAGCAATTATGTAGCTACTTATACTTAGCTGTGCGGTGCAAATTTGACACCCCTGTTTTAATGCCTTGGGCACTCTTGGAGGAGTAGCTGCTTGCCAACTCCCCCTGCAGCCCCTTTTAAAATAGCAGCCCCTGTTAAAATAGAGTTCAGAATGATGGAGGTCTATGTGGTACAGAGAACCACTCCCAGCACCAACAGTTTAAAGCATTTATTAAAATGTTTACAAGCATACTTTTAGGACAACATCAAATTTGAGCATGGAAAACAAAAAGAATTGGCAAAAAACTGCAAATTCTCGGTCCCTCTCCCTATAGATGCCCTACCAGCTGTTAAAATAGGATAGGCTCTTTAAGCTTAGCTAGGTAAGAGATTTTTATACAGTTCCCATTACCTTCAAGTTTGCTCCAAGTCTCCCAGGTGACCACATGGCCAATGGCTTCCTGCTTGCACACCAGATCTCAGAGTTCTCCTCAAGGCAGCATCCCAAAGAAAAAAGAGCTATTTCCTGTTGCACTGAGATTTTATCATCTCTGTCTCCTCTCCCACCTGACCTGGTCAGACCAGGTCAGAGAAGCATTTCTTCCAGCCCCTTTCTGGAGAGTTTTCCTGGGTTGTTCTAGTCTAAAGCCAACCAAACCTCTATCCCCTGCTAGGAGAAAGGGGGGGGGGAAGAAGGGGGGAGGCTTGGCCATTTCATTATCTCTAGCTAGAGCCATTAGCATTTCTTAAGAGGTGAGCCTGTAAAGTCATTGATAGACGTCCTCCTTCCCAGCTGTTCTCTGCTCAAATAAAAGGAAAAAAGAAACTTTTAAAACACCAAGTGGAGGTTTGCTGCTTGCCAACCTCCCAGGAGAAAATGCATTTCATCACACACCCCATCAGTGATGAAAAGGGAAGCTAAAACACACAGAGAAGATGACCAGAAGGGGTGATTTGCTGCTCTGATGCTTCCCAGCCTGCATTGCCTCACTGCTGATACACAGGTCTTATTTATGCAATCCTTCTTCAGTGAGCTATGGAGAGGATCCAAGAGATGGGGGATCCCTTTATTTGCATTCAGGCAGCCAGTTACTGGTTGTGCCTTCACAAGGGCCCTTCTTACTTTCCTGAAGCACATGGTAGGTGCCGGAAGAAGTGCCTGTGGGTGTCACATTGGGGAACTCTGATTTATACTGTGAACACTGTAGTCTTTAATGATTTAATGTTTGTATCCCAAGGATTCAATATGAGAATAATCTTAAATTCTCCTGCTTAGGAAGGAGGGCATTTGTCACTCTTCAGGTTGGCCTCTCTCATCTGTCAAGGAGAAGGACAGCTTCTTAACTGATTGCTTGTGGGAGAGCAGTTGCCTGCCTTTACTCCAGAGCAATCCTGCCTAATGGCGTGGAGGCAGGCCCATCTGAGCTTTAGAGAGCTGAGCTCATAAGTAGTCTTCTTCTGCCCATCAGCCTGACACATGTGTTACCTACAGATCTGGGGATACACATGTACATTTCTTCACAAATATGCCTCCAAATCATGGAACAAAGAGATCCTTTGTTCTTCGCTTGAACAGGCATAAACCTGGCAAATATCATGGGAGGGGGCTTATGGTAGCAGACAATGAGGGAGGCACTACTTGAGTTTTAATCTCTGTTCAACATATAAAACTAAGGATACACAGGAAAATGTAGGCAGTTTCAAAGAGTGATTTAAACTACTAAGTTTGTAGAATTACTGGGGTGGATCCTACCTAGGTCCTTCAACTCCACTGAGCAAAGTTCATTTATGTATTTAGTCAGGGGTCATTTCGTAGAAAAAGAGGTGCAGGAGCTCATTAGCATAACTCATTAGCATTACTTATTTGCATATGCCACACCCCCTGACATCACCAGAAGTGTGTCAGAAGGCAACACCCACCACTCAGGCGCCACTGGACTGTTTTCGATTGCTAGCTGTTGGGGGGGGGGAAGGGTGGAACTGCCCTTGCAGAGGAGCGAGAGCTTGTACCTGAATAAAACTTGGTCTTAAAGGTGCCACTGGACTGTTTTGGACCAGGGGGAGCTCTGCAGCTTACCTGGCTGCTTCTTGCTCTGACTGAGGGCTGCTGGGAGCAGGGGGTGGGGCTTGTTGCATGTGCCCACCCCCTGGGCTCTTTACTGCCGGAGCTCCACTCCTGTGCGCTCCTGCAGGAAATGACCCCTGTATTTAGTAGAATATTTAAAAGCCACTTGATCTGGAGACAGAAGCAAGACAGAGTGCCTTTGGTGAAGAGAGCCATGGCTCTTGGCAACTACTAGGCACACACCAAGGCTCTTCCTCATCTACAGCATGAGTAGGTGAGGGTGTTTTTCTGGATTAGCCTGGTCCATGGTCTTGTTGTCCTGGATTAAGGACATACGTACATTCCACTGAATTTTAGGGACAGGGGCTGTAGTGGAATGCAGCAGAAGGGCTAATAAGACCCAAGAGGCCACAGGAGGCAAAGCTGAATGAAATAGTCCCCTCCTCACACCTCCTGCGAAGAAGCAAGATCTGGAGGGGGAATGAAACCACACACTGACTAAGAAAAGCCCAGGTAAATAGTGTAACTGGTTCTTTGCTTTTAACTTCTTACTCTTTATTCATAAACCAACCTAATAGTAGTTGGATGGGAGACAACCAAGGAAGTCCAGGGTTGCTACATAGAGGCAGGTAATAACAAATCACCTCTGTTTATCTCTTGCTTTCAAAACTCTACAAGGTCACCATAAATTGCCTGTGATTTGATGATACTTTCTACCATCATAACAGTAAATATATGTGCATTTTTAGAACCACATCACGATCTGTGCAAATGTAATGGTTAGCAGACAGCAGTAACTGGCAGCTTCTCTTTGTTTTGGTATTGGTCTGAAAACTCTCATTCCCTCCACCCCAATAAATAAAAATGTGGGTTCAAAATGAAGAAGAAGCAACAGAACAAGGGCATGTTGGTTTTTAGCAGTTCCAGAGCATCTGAGCACAGTTCATTTTGAGAAGGTTCTTTTTGAATTCCACCTATCCTGAATGTTACCCACTGACAACATGAACAAATGAGTGAAGTTCCTATTTACATTTGTGCAACAGAAAAAAAAAAAACATGTTACGAACTGGTTTTGAACTTTGAGTGGAATATGGAATACAAACAAGCCTAGCTGTATTATTTTAGTGGTTATAAACATCTTTCAAGCAATTGATTGTAGCTGACATGGACTGCAGGGATTTTCACACCTTTTTGTATTTTATGCTAGTATTTCTGTTCCACTGTTTATCATATTCTGGATTAAGACTTTTTAAAGTCTTCTGGATTAAGACTTTTTAGCAAAGAGTATTTAAGTTCTAAAGGAAAGTTTAGTAAAATAAGCATGTATGCATTTTTTCTCATTGTAAAACCTCATTTTAATGACTTTTTTGACAGTCTCAAATAAAGGCTGTGTCTATAAGTGTATGAAGTAGTGAATTTCATATTCTGAACATTTTGTAATGGTTTATGTACCGTTTAATGCCATCTTGTGGTTGAATAATGTTATGCTAGGTAGAGTTGCTGAAGGGTAAGCAAGTATTACTGTCATATTTTCAAGGTTTACTTTATCACCCTCAAATAAATCAGGGGTTTGAATGTACATGCAGTGTTTTCTTGCTGAGTGGTGGACTACACTGTTTTCCTGTGTTAACTTAAGTGAAATATACTTATGGACACATTTTTAGGTAGAATTTTCAATCAGAGTGAGTTTTCTAGAATGTCAGTGCTTTTGTAGTTGGA
>NW_015162491.1:41165-50383 GCF_001447785.1 Gekko japonicus
AGGTATTGCAGATTTCTTGCTCATCTCAGCATACTGGCTACTAGCTAATTGTCCCCAGACATAACACCTACTTTGGATTTAAGAAATATCACAACTTTTGAACAACTACTAATGTATGAAAACAATTTTATAATACCAATATTAAAATGCCACCACTTATGGAATTATTTTCTCATAGGACTGAATTGGGCACAACTTGTCTTCTGTGAGGTCCTAGAAAAGATGTCCCTGGTGCCTTTGTGTCTTCAGCACCCCAATTCCTTGATCCCAAAGGACTAGGAAGTTTAAGATGGAATTCACCAGGTTGTCTTGAACTCTTCTGGGCCTCTGAGAAGGTTCTGATTCTTCCCCAAATAAAAATATGTGAGGGAAACTGGGTGACAAATTGTTTCAGAGATTAGCCATGTTGGTCTGCAATGGAACAGCTAGATTTGAGTTCAGTAGCACCTTAGATACCAACAAGAATTTTAAGGTATGAGTTTTTGAGAGTCAAAGCTCCCTTCATCAGATCTGCCTCTTGAAAATCTCATACCCCCAAAATCTTGTTGGTTTCTACTGGACTTAACTTTGGGTGCTAAACTGGTTGTGATACGTAAGTAATACTGCCTCTTTTTTTTTATGGCCCCCTGTAGGGGATTTTTTATTTGCATTTACTAAAAACTACAACGAAATTAGGGAGGGAATCTACACACTGTAGGAGAAAGAAAAGAAAACCCACTAAAAACCCAAGGGTTGGAGGTCACATACACCTTGTAAAAATTTGCTTAACAATAGTAAAAAGCTTTTTTTTAACATTGAGAGTGATCAATCATCATCATCGCTTGTGAAAACATCCCAACAAATCTGACTATATTAAGAGTAGTCCAGGAGAATCACTATTTAACTTAGACACAAATTACAGGGAACAATGGCTTCTCATTTAACCATTATTTTCCCCTCCACCATTAAAAGCAAATTAACAATAAGTCTTCCTCAGTAGATATAACACAAACTCATTTTCTCTTCCATTGCTGTTTTCCTCTTTCTTCTTCCCTGTGACACTATCTTGCTGTATCAGGAACTGACCATCTCAAAACCAAGTCCCTTCTCCTTTTTCCAGGACTGTTCTACTTAAATTCTTGCCTTCAATCATAGGGGTCGTTCCAATTTGCTTTTCACTGCCCAACTTGAAGAGAGTCTTGTCACCTTATTGCCCAGCAGACTTAATCAGGATATAACCATGGAGGATACTCCTTCGCTTTAAGCCTTGCTTATGGTCTGCATACAGGCCCTTTGAATTGCAAATGCCCATTTGACTCTCCTCTTCGATCCTGGAAGCCCCTATGATCATTGGTTAGACGCTTCTCCAATATTAACACAGTCCTTTTAAAAGCAACAGCTGACATGCAGCACAGTTCTTGCATAGTACCTCGTTTATACCAAGAGGGGACAAAGGCTTAAGACACAGTTTGCAAGAGTCTATGATTATTTCTGGTCACATGGTTAACCAGCAGCTCTTCCACTTCCTGAAGAAAGCTTGGATATTGCTTGTTGCTCTTACTACGTTGTCCGTCGCCATTTTTAAGTATGCTTACTTTTACAAAGTTTGCCAAAGTCCCGAAAACTTGCTTCAACGTTTAACTGCCTCCTGGAATCTCTCCGTATAGTCCATTGCCGCTTTTAAATATGCCCCCCCCTCTTCTACCTCCGTAATGCTTATAAACAGTTCTTAGCGGCGGAGAGTCTCCTCTCCCCCCTTGCTTTTCCCCTGGGGGGTTTCGCTTTGTTGTTTCGTTTCAACTTTACTCACTCTTCATATGTAGATCAAGTCGATCTTGCCGACAGATATGCTTATTTGCCGCTCGACCTCCACTCGCTTGATGGGGTGTGCGTAGCTTAGTCCTTGCTGGAACATAGCAGAGAGACCATTGGAGCAAAGGACCGTCAATTTCCTGACAGCGTGCCGGGAAAGAGGCAGCGCTCCATGACTGGAGACCATTCACAAGGGCCCCCGGGGACGGAAACATTTGCACCCCCTCTCTAACTGCTGGTTTGCGAGCTGCATCCCTGGGAGATCCCAGAAGACACAGCTGCCATTAACTCACTGAAACCCTGCCTCCAGTAGTACTGCCTTTCTGAAAACTCTCTCTGCCTTGGGTACCTTCCAAGGTAAGATTTCCCAAGTAGATCCTGTACTCCGAGTCTCTTAGGATCAGTTATCCAGGTTTATGTTTATCTTGATCTCCTTGTCATGAGTCTAGAGGATCATTCTAACTCTTAAAGTTGTTGTTGCCTATCTCTGTTGGTTGAGGGTTTTCAGTTCTGTGATGAGAGCTGAATGATTCTATTATCTTCTCGAAAATGAGACCTCATTATAACACTGGTTGTCTTCAGCACGATCATGAAAAATCATTACTTTGGTAGCTGTAAGCACACCTGCAAGCATGCACCATGTTTAATGACTGTCTTGACTTGAGATATCTTTTGGACCCATAAAGTTGTAATATTTTCCTGAAACACTCACTTTAAGGGAACTGTTCTTTCTCCTTTTAAGGCAGAGGTGTCAAATTAAAGCTTGGGGCCACAACTGGCCCGGCCATGGCTTCTATCCAGCCTGCGAGTGACTGGTGTAAGAGAGGGAAGGCTGGAGGGTTCTTGGGAGGGAAGTGCATGGGCACACATTCTGAGGTGTGTATGGTTGAAGCCTTCAAGAAATGAAAATGGCTAGGAGGCGGGTATAATATCACTCGGGGGAAAAGCTAGTCTTGCATATGATTAAATACATTTATGGGGGCTTTTGTGGTTTCCCCAGTAAAACAATTGCTTTGACTCCTAGGAATCAATTGTGTTTGGGTTTTTTTTGTATTTTGAGTAAAAAGTAATATTGTTAACTGGGTTGGCCTGTGCCATTTATAAAGTTGGTATCTTTGGTACCTGCATTACATTTTATGGCAGACATGGCCAGGCTCGACAAAGTAACATTTATGTCAGATCTGGCCCATGTAACAAATGAGTTTGACACCTGTTTTAAGGAATGGTGGGGTTAAAACAAAGCTGGGTGCAGACTACCATTCTACAGTTCTATTCTGGGGGAAAAATGGCTTGTGTTTCGCTGTCATGATTTCACAGGAAAGCATCATCTTTCATGATGAGAATGTTTTATCTGATAGTGCTGAAATCCTAATATTTACTTTGGAACTCTTCTTATTCTTGATACTACAGCTCATGTGGTTTTGTAGTACTGCTTTGTTGCCACTGACTCATTTGTGTCTTAGTTATTAGACATATGTACTGAAGACTCTTGAGACAGATCAAAGAGTTGGTTTAGCAGTTCAGGCCAGGTTTTTAACTACTATAATGTACAGATAATTGCCAAACAGCTAGGGCTTACTGCACTTTTATTACTCTGTGCTTGAGAGCCAGTGTGGTATAGTGATTAAGAGCAGCGGACTCTAATATAAAGAATTGGGTTTGATTCCCCACTCCTTCACATGAAGCCTGCTGGGTGACCTTGGGCCAATCACAATTTTCTCAGAACGCTCTCAACCTCACCTACCTCACAGGGTATCTCTTGTGGGGAGAGGAAAGAAAGGCGATTGTAGTCCGCTTTGAGACTGCTTCGGGTAGTGACGAGTGGGGTATAAAAACAACTCTTCTTCTATGTTGAGTGTACTTTGACAGCCTTTAACATCTACAATAAATTATTGTTACAGTTGTGAATATAAGCAATGCTCCCTCTAAGCTGTGGAGTCTTGTGAGCAAAAATTCTAATTGGCGAGCTACTGGCATTAAAGTTGTGAGTGAGAGATTTGGCCACTGAATAAATTAGTTTGCTCTGGAACCATCCTTCCTGAGCTAAGACAAAAATCTGTGAGCCGGAGGCTAAAAAACTGAGCTATCTCACACTAACTCAACTTAGAGGGAACATTGGATATAAGTGATTTCCATTGAAAATGACCAATTAAAGTTTACATGCATGCTCTATTTGATACATGCATGCTCTATTTGATATTCATTTTATATATGTATGAATTTAGTTTGAGTTAGTTTGTTGTATTAGAGTGCTGGCTTTTGCTGTGAATAAATTTATTGTTGTTGACCAATTAAAGTTACTTGTCATGTAGAAACAATTTCAAATTAAGAGAGAAATCGATCTTCTCCAGTTTGGCTGTATTAGTCCGTTTTAGAATTTTTTAATAGAAGTTTTTCAAGTGGTTGTTTAAGTTCATGGTTGCAAATTAGAGATTCTGGACTGATGATGAGGTGTTGAAACAATTCTGAAACGGTTAGACTGGAACAGGAAAAATGGGGATCTTCAGGTTGCTCCCTTCCAACTGACTTATTAGCAAAGCTCTAAGCTGATCCTGGCAAGGTGAATCCCATCTGTTTGACCACAGGCACAGACTTTAAGTAACGATGCTTAGAAACCTCTCCTAGTGTCTGGTCAAATCCTTCCATTTTCATTGGAAACTGAATCCAAACAGCATCTCTTGCCCAAAACAAAGAACCAGTCCTCCTGGCTTTTTCTCATGTCCTCAGTATAGAAGGGAAGATTCTTTAGAAGAGTACAATAGGCACCATCATCTTGTACATGCAGGAAGTGCCTATTAGGATGAAACTGCTGATGTCATACGAGTAAGCTTGGCCTATATCCTCTCAACATTTGGTAATTGTCCCTGCCCCCCATGCCAGCCATTTTGAAAATGAAAATTGGGGAAGGGTTGGGGAAAAAAAGACAGTATGGTTACGATGGTGTAAATAATCTTAAAAAGAGGTGAAGCTGTCATATATTCAAATGATTAGTCTATCTGGCTCATCTCTGCTGTGACTGGCATTAGCTGTTTGGTTTCCCAGGTTGAGAAAAGTGTTTTCTGGCACCAGTTATCTGACACATCTCAACTGGAAATGCCGGCCTGAGGTCATCAACATGCAATGCAAAGCATGTGCTTTGTTTCTGAGCCACTGCCCCTCCCAATGTCTATTATGTATGGCACAAAAAGAGATTGTGTATTGATGGGGGAATTCTCAGTGGTCCCAAACAAGGGGTTCCATGGAGACACTGGACATCAGCAGAAAAGAATTTATTAAGTAGTTCAAACTGCAGAGAGAGCGTCTGTCCAGACACTGAAACAGGTTCTCCAAAGTTCTAACAGGCAAGCAATGCATTGTATAGTATCATCTTCTATCTCCAGTTACTCTTTGACGTATTCATGACATATTCACTACGTTTTCAGTATCATTTACTACGTTTGCCAATTACGTTTTTAAGGCACATTCCAGCACTTAGTTACTAAGGTAACTTAGTAGGCACATTCCAGCACTTAGTTACTAAGGCAACCTAACCCTAAAGATAGCAGACATCTGGTTGTGGTTATGACCGCATCTCCTACCCCATTATCTTATCTCTGAGGTCTAGGTCAGAGCAGTCTCTACAGGCACTAGTTTATCTTATTGAGTATTGCACTAATCAAAGTAAAAGCAGGCACATACCCTCTTAACGTAACATCTCCTATGATGCTAGCAGAGTTCAAGAAAAGTTCAGGAAGATACAAAGATTTTAAGGTTTTTTTAAAGACAAAAAATGGAGTCTTTTTGGTTCCTTTCTCCCATCAGTATGCAGCTTGGCTTATTATCCTCTTTGTACTGCTTTGGCTTCTGTTCAAGTTTCTGCTTGTGCTGTTGTTCTGATGTTACTGTAGCAATAAGCAGCTGTCCATTTTCTTATTCATGGTCTTTGACAAGAAAATTCCTAGCAAGATGTTAAGTGAAATGAAAGTACTGGCAAAACTTGAGCACAATCACTTTTTTAAAAAAGTAGCCAACATTTGTGTGCACAGTAAAAAGCAGCAGCTAATCTGACTATTATCAAGTTGTGTCCTTGTCTGTCCATGGGGGGGAGGGCAAGTGACCCCCCCCTGCAACCACCCCCATGTCATTGTATTTACAGTGCAGTATACTACTGTGGGTGGGTGGGACAACGGGAAATTTCCTCTTCATCCTGTAGTTCCACTTAGTGTACACACACACACACAAAATCAGTATTTTTCAGGTTTGGGTATGCCAAACCCAAAAAATATTGGTATATACTGATATTCCTTAATTCCAATATCGGTATGATATTTAATAATAGACATATTTAATAACAGACATTAGTTGTGTAGAATGTTATGTCATCTTTCTGTGAAATAAGGGAGAGGCTGTATTTCTTCAGAGCCCTTAGTGATGTTTCTGTTAATTAATATTTTCTGGAAAAAACCTCAAGAAGTATTCCCCCCCCCCCGATATCTCCAATGTAGTACAATGTCTGGGATTTTTTGGGGGGTCATAACTTCACAGTTTCTGCTCCCCTAGAAAAGCTTCTTGTGACGATATGAGACCCTTGGTAGTAGTATAGATGATGTGTGAGGGCTACTTTTGTGACAGACTGCACTTTAAAAGCTCATAAGTGCTGTATAAACATATGAAGGACTGTGAAGGGTTAGTGCCTCACAGAGCCATAGAACATTGTGTGATAGGTTGTTCAAAGGAATTTGATTGGTTAGCATCAGTTGAGCAGAAGGATACTGCTGAAGAGAACTCAGTTTGAGTTTAGCCCTGACTGTGGAAAGTTTAACTCTGGCTGAGGAGAGTTTAACTTTGGCTGAAAACAGTTTCATACTGACTGAGGACTGGGAAGGTTGGCAAGGAGGAGTGGGTGATCAGTGAAGTCCCCCATTCAGGCCAGGAAAATTGATATGTTAGCCAATCTGTTTTATCTACAACAGATGGCAGACTAAATTTAATGAGGGTTCCCGCCAAAGTTTACGAAGGTTCTGTCTACCCCACAGTGTCCCAGTCATGGAGACGAAACTGGTGAATTCCAATCAGTTTGTTCTTTACTGAAGAGTATCAAAATCACATACACACGAAAACAGAATCATACACACATACAATCAAGTTCCTTTAGAGTTACAGAAATAGAAAAATAGTTTCCTTTTACTTAGGAGGTAGGTAGGTTTACGGTTTAATGCTTATCTTTCCTGAAGTCTTGTCTGTTGCAATGAAGAACTGGAGGGTAAGAAATTAGTACCTAGGGTATTTGCTAAATCACACTGCTAGAACCAGCCAGCTAGTGTGGATCTCTTTGGCTTCAGTCCAAGAGATCAAAAGTAGACAATAGGGGTTCTTTGATAGTAAGCTGGGCTTTAGGGGATGAAAGAAGACAGAGGATGATGAAAGGGAATGCGGCTAGCCAAAACCCAATGCATGGTCCTCGCTTTTTATAGTGAAATCTTTGGGGCGGGTGGCAACCTTGCCAAGATGAGATCCCACCTATCTGTAGTCTGTCCCATCCCTGCATCTCATTGGTGCATGTAGTAAGGGGCAGCACCTTTACGGGTTGGGCTAATATTGAAATACTAGCTCTAGCTCAGGACAAGCCATCTGGTCAGGCATGAAGTCCTTCAGCAATGGGGGATTGCTTATCTTTTTAAACTGCGATTCCTGCTAACAATGGCGAAATGTGCTCCTTTCCCTCAGGCCAGGCTTTTGTGTATCTACAGCTTCATTAACATGAAATGCAGGCAACAAACATCCTCTATGTGAAGACCTCTCACAACAGATGATTGCAAATGGCTTTCCGTGCGCCAAGGGTATGTGTGTGTACAATCCATATAATGTATCAGCAGATATCAGTCCACAAACACAAATATTAGTGCATTTCTCAGCAGATAGATCTAGTTAGAGAAGAGATTCCCTGCCCAACTGAAAGATAGATAGCTCTGAAGAGTGTAGTGATCCATGATGTGCTCAGAGAAGGAATTTGGGTGCTTGGTAGTATATCCCTGACTTCTGAAACCTGAAGAGTCAGTTAAACTCAAGAAAGTATACTGGAGTTTTTAGGAAACATTGAAACAAAAACCTTTCATCTCAAATATTCTAAGACTGTGTGAAAAATGTAAAACTCAATTGCTGGGAACATATGAACTGTAGTTTGTGAAAATATTAAGTTATGTCAGAGTTCTTATTGATTTACCTCAGACATTTTATCCCTGATTTCACCTGATCTTTTTCATTCTACGTTGAATGAAATATTTTGTTTGTTTTTTAATGTTATAAATCCTCTTGTGGGTCATTTCAGAAGTTAAAAGGGTGATCTTGTCTCTTCCCTCAAGTTCCCAAACTGAGCCAGCATAAAAATACAATAACGTTACAGGTTGGGACAGCCATAGATCTTCAGGAAAGAAGAAAATAGATAAGGAGTCTGCTTAGAAAGGAAGAGAAAAATGGAGGAGAAATCCTGCGTCTGAGGGAGGGAAGAGGGCAAGGTTGAAATACCTGTGAAAGGGGGAATGGGCTCAAATCCCCCCTTTCATTAATGAACGCTGTTCATTCAAGGGTAGGATTTCCACTGATTCTCCTTTTCCATTTCTTCACCCATGTCATATTGCATACCATTCTATACCATTTCCAGCCTTTAACAGGAGGGGTTTTTTTTTTGGGGGGGGGAGCATACAACCATAGGGGAAGGGTTTTTTGGCCATGTTCTCTATCTCTTTTTTTAAAACCTCTGAAGGGGTATTTTTATTTTGCATTAAACTACAAACTACAAAGAAAATTAGGGAGGGAAACTACAACGAGGGATAAAGGAAAGATAACCACACTAAACTAAGAACCCAAGAGGAGGAGATCTTATTTCTGTTAGTGTAAATGTTAGTACCACAAAGTGTTAGTATCACAATATACTTGTAGAGTTCCTGCTCACCTTCCATGTTTATATGTTGCTATGTTAGTTGTTATGAGAAAACTTTCTGATCATCTTCATGTTCTTCGCTTCAAAAGGCCAATTTCCGAGTCCTTCTGTGTTTACTTCGACTTTCTGTCTCTAAAATCGTAGACAACTTTGGCAGGTCCTGCACCCGTTTCTGTAGCAGAGTCCTCTTCCATTCCAGAGGTAGCAGAGTCACTAGATTTCGTTTCTTCCTCCTTAGACTCTTCCTCTGTTCCAAGCTGACGCCGCAAAAACTTTTTAGCCTTGAAAATGGAGTCTATCTTCTCTCTTTTGGTGTAGTGGTTAAGTGCGCGGACTCTAATCTGGGAGAACTGGGTTTGATTCCCCATTCCTCTGCTTGCACCTGGCTGGATGACCTTGGGCAAGCCATAGTTCTGGCACAGCTGTTCTTGAAAAAGAGCAGTTTCTGTCAGAGCTCTCTCAGCCCCACCTACCTCACAGGGTGTCTGTTGTGGGGAGGGGAAGGGAA
>NW_015162491.1:50677-59677 GCF_001447785.1 Gekko japonicus
GGCTAACACCGCTTCACCCCACGGGGGGGGGGTTCAGTGTGCCCACTCTCTCTAAGGAGTGGTACCCATTTTATCTACTTGCCAAAGCTTTCAAACCGCAGGGTAGACGGCGAGCTGGGGACAGGGCTGGTAGCTCACACCAGTGCGGGGCTAGAATTGACAGCAAGCCTGTTCAGCTCAGATGTTACTATTATAACTAGAGGATAAATCCTCTGTGCCACCACTCCCCTTGTATATAGTTGGAGTATGCCCTATAGGCCACCTCCATATCTTTTACCAGTTCATCCGCTGTAAAGCTTATCACTGGAGCGATGATCTCGCTAAGCAGCCTCCTCAGGTCCTCTTTCGCTGCCACGGGAACTCCCTGGAGCCTGAGAATCATATTTGCTTTTTCCATCTGTAATTGCAGTACATGGTTTTCTTGAAGATTCTGCTTTATTTCCACTTCCCCCAGTCTTTTCTTCGACTTCTTATTTGTAGTGTCCATCTCTTGGATTTTCTCATTAGCCTGCTCCACTTTCTTTTCCGTTTCATTCAGCTGGAGCTGTTGAGATGCAAAGTTCTTATTCATCACAGTCAGTTTCTGGTTAATACCATCGAGTTGCTCCATCACCGGCTTTAGCATATCTGCTAGTAATTTAATGACGTCTGCCCCCTCTTCCGGTTTGGGACTCTGACTGCCTGGCGGTTTCGTTTTTAGCTTTGCACGCTGGGCCGCCATTTTTCCGATTTGTTTACACTTCCCACCGCTTCCTCCCAACTCAAGAAACTCGCCCACGATGTCAAAAATCAAGTAAGTCTCTCACAACACACACGCTGCTTTCCTCCCCTCTCCCCCTTTGCGTTGTTTATCGGTTACTTCACATAAGACATAAGACCTCTTTGCATCTGTTTCTTCCCACACGGGGGGGGGATCTGCTTTTTTAATAGTCTGTTTTATTCAGCACTCAAGTTCATTGTCGGTCAGATTCTCTGACCACACTGCATTTTAACGATATTCCGCTCGATCGTTGACGCTTGTCTCGGTCAAACCAGCTTGTGCCCAAAGGCCACACAGCGACTGGACCGTCAGGGCGGAGGGGAGCCTCAATTCTCCGGCATTACGCCATCGAAGAGGCTACCCCTCAGAAGCCCTCTGGCCTGGAGCCTATCGCAAAGGCTCCGCGGGGGTGTCACTTGGGTGACACCCCTCCAGGCTTCTGGTGTGTGATTCGCCCTCCCACGGTTCAGGGAGAGCGTCCGCAATCGCTGCTTCGTAAACCGGAAGTCTGGCCATGTTCTCAACCAAGGATTCTGTTTTCTTCCTGATAGTTTGGATCCCAGCCAGATGATTGGTTCTATTGAGAAAATCGTTATAGCTGGTTTTTAATTGCCTGATCTTGTGCCTTTTTTTGTCTTTTCTCCACAGCATTTTCTATAAAATACATGATAGACTTTAGTTGAGTATAGGCTGACTGAGACTTCCTATTTCAGGCTTTGAGTTTGATGATAGGTTAACTAGGACATTCTGCTAACTCCTACAAAATTTTAATGAAATTGTTGTACTCTCTGTAGCATTTTCTGGTGATTAGTTAAGCCCTTAGCAAGGCTGTTAACCAATAGGATATTTTGGAGTTCATTAATTCATAGCACGGCCATAAGTTGAAAGCAACTTGTTGGCATATTTAAGCTGTTATGTTTATATTTTCTTTTCCTTTTTGTTTCTCATTATAATATGCCCGATTTGGATTATTACACTTGAGTTTCGCTTTGACAGTTAAAGACACTAATATGTGCCTAGCACTGGTATGGTGCTACATAGCAATCTAGTAAAACATAATGTCTGAGCAGTTTTGCTTCCGGTATTATATTGCATTGTATTTTGTGTCTCTGCTCTTGAAAACCTGGGTCAGGATGCTGGGCTGGTTTTCTAAACATTTCTAATTGTCCTCCATGTGTATGCCAATTTTAATTGAAGTACCTGAGTTTTCAGGGCTGGTGGACATTGAATTACAATCTGTTTTGTTTTGTTTTAAGAAGAAGGTGATGGGGAAGGTAGGCTCAACTTCTAGTGGTAAAAAGCTTCATTTGATTCTATACTTCTTGATCTTCATGACAACTTTAACCTTTTTATAAAACTGAATAAACTGAATATTATGTCAGTTGAAGCTATTAATTTATTTATTAGCTTAATTCATAGTACGCCTTTCTCAGAGGGACTCAAGGTGGATTCAGTCAGCAAAAGAATTACAAAGTATGATCAAATTTTTGGATATAAGATCTGTCAACACTTGCATCCTGCCCTATCTTCCCAGAACACAGAGGGGTCACACTTGGTTCTTCCCTTCTTCACTATCACCCCATTCTTCCATTCCAGGTCAGAACCACAAACAGTGTCTTTCTACTAAGAAAAAAATAAACTGTATGGAAATTGTTATGTGCATCCTCCACAGAATACGTACAACCCACCAAGTGTTTTTTTAGGAATGGAGTCATTTGCTGCAACTTTCTTCAGTTATTCAACTTTTGAAATAAAATGTTTGGGATTAAAAGACCTCTTCGGCATTAAGAAGCCTGTAATGGGCCAATCTGGCCAGCCGCTGGCAGTGTGGCTACGATTTAAAGCAGCCCAGGACAAACCAACGTCATCAAGCCAAGCCGAAAAGTGAATGCCTCCGGAACACGTCTGAAGCCTACAGCTGAACAAAAATCCCCGTCGGCTGCAAAATGTGTGCGATTTAAAGAATTATTTGTTGTCCTCCCTTACCCCTATGAAATTGTTAGTCCCTTGTGTGAAACCGTGTAACTGTAAATCGCTCAGAGCCAGCAGCTCTGCCGGATTGAGCGATCAATAAATCGAAAGGTATCATCATCATCATCATCATCATCATCATCATCATCATCATCATCATCATCATCATCATCATCATCATCATTTTATTGTGTTGCTTTCTTCTGGGGTTTTACTGTAAACACTTTACAGAATAAGCCATTTAAGGAAACATTTGTGTTAATTATGTTTTCTGTTTTCCGATATTCTCGTATCTCACCACACATAATATACTTCCGGCAAATCCACAATATCATGAATGGTTACTGATGTGAAACATTATTATAAAAGCCTGTTGGGAAAAAAACAATTTTTGCAATCCTTACTCCTCTAATTCTGAATACTTATGACCAGGGGTATTACAGAAGATCTCTTTGTTGAAATATCACACTAACTACGATTTAGTCTTCATATGTTATTAAAATGTACCACCATGTTTATGTATCTCTTTTATTGGCAACAGTATGGCATAAATTGTTTTGAAAAAATTAAAAAAAATTATGTTTTCTGTTGCTATGTTATTGAAATATAAAAATGTACAACAAATTTAAACAAGAAGAGAAGGATCTTCAGTTTAAAGATAAACCAAGGTGTGTTGGACTGTTGAAGTATTTCTTTGCAGTCTTTTAAATTGCATGTAGATGACATCTTGTAATATTTTTCAAAAAAGGTAACCTATCTCATGATTATAATGAATTGACTGAAATTTACAAATGTAGGGCAGTCTCTTGGATGTGAGCGCCTCCTAATTTTTGAGCAGATCTACCAGGTGCAATCTTGTCCAAGGGCATTTGATACCAGTAGAATATTTTGAGTTTCTTGTATATATTTATATATTGTAATTAAAATGTACTTTCTGTCTGGATCTGACTGCTGGGTGCATATTATTTTCAGCAGATTATTTTCAGTGACCTTTCCAGATCTTAATATACTTTCATGATCATTTGTTAGTGCTTTACATTCTTTACAAATATATTGTATTTATTTATGGAAAGTTTGCAAATTCTTTGTTGGAACATAGATTGAGTTGTTTATATTAGAAATATACCTTTCTTGATCAATGGTTACATAAGAATTATGTGATCTTACTAGCTAGATACATAGTAAGATCCTTTAAACTGAATTTCATTGTGAATTATAAAAGGCTTAATTTCATCCTTTACTGGATGTTCTGCGAGTGTGTGTGGTTGGTGGTCACTGCACCATACTTTACCACTTTTATAAAGCTGAACTTTTCAGATAATTTCTAATATTTTTATTTTACACATTACTGCAGTCTTGCATTAGGTAGCAGAGCCAGAAAACCTGATCCTCAGTAAAATGTTGCACAAATTAATCTGGGATGGTAGCAAGGGACAGAGCCATAAATAATGGACTGACCAAAATCAGAGCCTGGCTATGGAGAACTATATGGTCAGGTTTAGCAGAGGGCAAGTTAGATTCAATATAAGAGAAGTATCATGATGCATAGGAAGCAAGTTCTACCAAGTAGTTTGTCTGTAATCTTTCCTTTATTTCTTCTTAGAAATTTTTTTGGGAAAGAGAATTTTATTTCAGGTTTGTAGGGAGAAGCTGAGAGTTGACCCCTGGCAATTTCTTAGGTGTGCAATTTGAGACTAGTACTTGGATGCCGAAGTATAAAATAGTCAAATGATTGGAAGAAGGCTGCTTCCATCTGAATAATTTCTTATTGAATCAGTATTCACTAAACTCCATTTTATTGATTATAAGACACAAATGATTTGGCTAGTTAGGTTTTAAGCTATGTAGAACTGCAGTATGTGCTTTGGTGGATATACTAGAAAAACCAACAGAACATTTGCAATTATCCTATATAATGATCTCTGTGTACATTAAAGGCTTCCAACAGAGTAGGGGAACAAAGCAATCTTTAGATCAATGAATGTGTGCACATTAGGCTGTGTTACTATAAGTACTTATGTTTTATTTCATATCAGTTTTTCAATGAATGCAGGCGTTGAAGAGTACTGCTTTGCTGTGGCTTAAAATTCCATGTATAGAAGGCAGTTGCTACTCCAGCAAGAGATTTTTTTGTGAATTTTTGGAACCTTATCTATTTTTCCCTATGAAAGTCACAATTCCTTATCTTTTAGAACATCTTACCAGAAGAGAACTTACCATAAGAGAACATGGCAACCATAAGGCTGCCATCTTGGAAGCTTATCTTCTGGGGTTGCCAGGTTCTTTTCTTCTGCTGGCAAGGGTAGGAGGGAGCTTCTCGAGAGTGGGGAGGTGGAGTGATGTCACCGTGTGCAATGCCCGCGGTGTGATGATGTCATACAGAAGTGACATCATCACACTGAGGACGTAGCATGGCAATGATCTGGTATTTTGGGCAAAACGCTACGTTTACCATAGAGTTTTGCCTAAAATACCAGAGAGTCGTCGTGCAACTCCCCGGCATGATGGCATCACTTCTGTGTGATGTCATTATGCTGGGGGGTGTTGCACCTGGCAGTGTCTGTTAGTGGTGGGGCTTCCTGGATCCCCCCATTCCCACCTGGGGGCTAGCAACCCTATGGCCTTCAAGTTTTTTTCCTTTTGGCTTAAATTAGGCTTTGACGATATTTTAATAGGTAGGGAGTGGTTAAATGTGTTTTAAGCCATTAATGTATTCAATCACTTAATTTTCAGCTGGAGATGAAAACAAAAATGATGGAAGCTAGAATTCATGAAGAAAAACTTAAATTACAACAGAAACATGATTCAGATGTTCAGAAGGTATGGTATGTTGAAAAACAATTCTGATTGATCATTGTATATAGTAAGATATTGAACAAGGAAAAATAATACTAAAAGTTATTCTTCTGCTATTTGTCTTGGGTTTTGGTTATTGAATCATTTGAAAACCAGTCAGAATGGGATTTCTAATGTATGAGAATAAAACAAATCTTTACTGTGCAGTACAGATACTAAAACTTTTGCTCAGTAGTTTCTTCTCTAGGTTCCATTGATCTAGTTAATGAGACTACAAACCACATGGCCTTGTTATGGTGATCACATTGTGTAGTAACCTGTATGCATGACTATGTATACATAAAAACATGAAATAAAGTCTTGCATTTGAACAATCCATCAATGCCCTTCCTATAATGTCTGCATCTGCAAGAAGGAAGAGACCTGCCTTGTGTAGGACAAGAGATCAGTGAATGTGATTTATGAATGTGATTTCTGACAGTTCTCCTGTCTTGTATGTTATAAACTGCCATTGTGCCTTTTTATAAGCCTGACCACAGTACATTCAAATCCTAGTATTTAGCCCAGACAGAAGAAATTTAGATTAGAAATATGTATATATGTATGTATGTATGTTTTATGGTTTTATTTTCTTTTAGTGACTAAGGTAGAATTTAAAAAGCCTTTAGCAATAATTAGAAAGCAATAGAATGTAATGCGCCTGAGATTAACAGTATAGTTGGAGAATGCAAGCACCACAGCTGAAGGACATCTGAGAGCGAAATATGTGTGGTATAACAATAAGTATAAAGAATCTAGATAAGGGGAGTGGTGGCGCAGGATGGTAAATCCTGCATAACTATAACATCTGAACTGCCAAGCTTTGTCAGTTCTAGCCCCGTGTTGGTGTGAGCAACCAGCCTGTCCCTAGCTCATCGTCTACCCAGCGATTCGAAAGCTTCGGCAAGTAGATAAATTGGGGACCACCCGTAAGGGGGTGGGCACACCACTCCCCTTGGGAGGTGTTAGCTGCCAGGACTGACATTTGCAGCGCAGCAAGATCAAAAGTGGAAAAAACCCTGTTTCGGCATTTCGGCAGTCCCTGCAGTGGAGCAAATCAGCCAGGCGGTGGCAGTGTGGCAGTGCGACATCAAGAGCCCTGACGTCATCAGCCAGCCGACAGACTACATGCCGTTGGAACATGACTAATACTGCCTGCAGATGAATCCTCCGACCAGCTACGATGTGTGTGTTATTAAATATTGTATGTTGTCTTCCCTATCCCCCATGAATATATTGTTAGTCCATTGTCTCTTGAGTAACTGTATATTGCTCTGAGCCCGCATGAGTGGGAAAAGCGATCAATAAATTGAAAGTATTATTATTATTATATGTTCCCAAACAACATCTTTTTTTGTACAGCAAGGCACCAGGTCCCAGGAAGTCTGCCAAGGGCCGAGTTCTAAGTGAACTATTGCGCCTTATCAGGAAATTCCCTGGTACTATGTTGAAACAGATGAGCTCTAAATGATGCCTGAAAGAAGATCTTATTGTTCTCTGAAGTTCCTTTCTGTCCCAGGACCAGATAAGCAGACACAAATATTTGTAATTCTGACTAGCATAGGGGCGTACACCAATAGAGAAGTGCCTACTCAAATGATGCTATTTGTTTGGCACCAATTAGGGATTTTGTGAAGTATGGATCATAAAGATGTCGTTTGGAGTATAAGATCTATTGCCCTTTCTGGTTGGGGCAGATCTGCTGCAGTTCTGCAGGGCCTGCAAGATGGAGCTCTTCCACCAGGCCTTTAATTAGGAGCCGCCCCACCATTACCATCAATGAGCCCGACCCTCAGTTTTTCTATCTGGTTCACTCCTTCGAGTTACTCCGGACGACATTGAGCTGGAACTCAGCAGCTCTATTAATCTTAATATGCCATCTTAATATGCAAGTAATGAACTGTGCATAGGCTTGTGTATAAATGCCACTAAATCCTATATATTTCCTATTTTTTTTAGAGGAGAACACTAGGAAATCTTTAAAAAATATTACTTCATTCAAGTGGACTTCGAATTATTTAACATATTTAGGCATCCAAATTCCACTGAATATTAAAGACATCACTAAAGTCAATTTTGATCCTTTAATTGAAGATTTTTTTAAAAAAGCTAGCTCAATGGCATAAGTTGAACATTACTTGGAGTAAGCGCCTAAATATTGTAAAATCCTTTGTTCTCCCTAAATTTTTATTTTTGTTTAGAGCTCTCCCAACAATAATCACTAAGAAACAATTATTAGTTTGGCAAAAGATGTTATCAGGGGTTTTTTTGGCTTATAAAAGACATAGGGTGCACAAAACAACAATTAGCGCAGGGGGGTCTGGGTTTCCCTGACCTGCAAATCTATTACCAGGCTATACATTTGGCTAATTTTCTTAGGATGCTACATGACTACTACACGGTGGATTGGGTTAAAATATAAACACATTATACTTACCTGTTTGATGTACCTGAAATCATTTGGCAAACAGTACCAGAGCGTCCTCAATTGACCTCTGAAAGCTACATTTTACATATTTTTTTGCGTACCTGGGAAAATAAAAGAAAATACTTAGTTCCACAAATCTCCAAATTCCAGGCTCTTTTCAATCAAAAGGCGACCTTATCAGTAAATTTTCCAGTAGCTCAGAAAAAATGGAGACTCAATCCCAACTTGAAGGTAAATTGGGACACAAATTAAATTGATTCTCAATTGACCTCTGAAAGCTACATTTTACATATTTTTTTTGCGTACCTGGGAAAATAAAAGAAAATACTTAGTTCCACAAATCTCCAAATTCCAGGCTCTTTTCAATCAAAAGGCGACCTTATCAGTAAATTTTCCAGTAGCTCAGAAAAAATGGAGACTCAATCCCAACTTGAAGGTAAATTGGGACACAAATTAAATTGATTCCATTATAGACAAATTTCACACATGGCCACACAACTACAAATAACAGATATCTTGAAACACCCATTAACAGGATTTGAATCACTTTATAAGTTAATGGAAACATCGAGGAAACAACTTATTTCAAATATGTATAAGATATTAATAGACTTAGAGGGCCATAAATTACTCACCTATCAAGAAAAATAGCATTCTATATGTAACATTTATTTGACTAAAGAAGAATGGCAACATTTATGGAATTCGTTTTCTTTCAAAACTAATATTATTGAAATCAGTATGCAAACATTTAAAATGTTAACTTTTTGGTACTTATTTATTTATTTATACTTTTGATTTATTGATCGCTCTTTCCTACACACCTGCGGGCTCAGAGCGATTTACAGTTACTCTTTGACAATTGGACTGACAATATTCGTGGAGGATAGGGAAGACAAACATGCAGCATTTTTAATTACACACACATTGCAGCTAGCCTGGGCTTCATCTGCAGGCTGGATCATTCGTGTTCCGTGTATTCTTGTCGGCTGGCTGATGACGTCAG
>NW_015162491.1:60065-65058 GCF_001447785.1 Gekko japonicus
CTTTACAACAGCACTCGGTGTATTCTCGCTCGGCCACCAGGGATCGCTCAACCGCGCGTCTCTGATTGCGCCCGCCTGCCTTTGCAACGCCATGCCGCCACGCCGTCCACACCGAATCGATGCTCGCCATCGCTGCCGCCGCCGCCGTCTTCAACTGACCACACAGGGTGCCCCCCATCCCTCTAAGGGTGGGTACCCATTTATCTACTTGCAATTAGGTTGCTTTCGAACCGCTGGGTAGGTGGGAACTGGGGACGAAGGTCGAGAGCTCACCTCGACCACGGTGGTACTCGAACAGCCATAGTGGCTGTTCGGATGATGTTACAGAGCAGGCGTTTAACTGCCTGCGCCACCGCTCCCCTAAATCTTCTATAAATTTTGCTACAATATGGCTACCTCTTTTGGAATATTTAGTTCATCATGATGTAATACCAGATGTAGTAAATGATTTGAATCTGTGGTAAGATTTGTCATATACAAACCTTTGTTGATAACGTTTAGTATTATATTTGTGATACTCTATAATTTTTTATTTCTGTATCAATATGAGATTTTATATTTCTTGCTAACTTATTTGTAGGTTATGTCATTTATCTTCAAACTGTTCTGTTTTATTCTTTTTTCTTTTTTGTACTTGTGTTGGAAAATTAATAAAATTTATATAAAAATTTATAAAAAAGGGACTGTACAACTAATAGCATCTTATATTTTTATGTTTTTATCTGTATTGTATTGTTGTATATTGTTTTATTGGTACTTGTGTTGGAAAATTAATAAAATTTATATAAAAAGTAATTAAAAATGAGCTATACAACTAATAGCACCTTATATTTTTTATGTTTTTATCTGTATTGTATTGTTGTATATTGTTTTATTGGTTTTACCGGCAATTGGTGCCATCGGTGTAAGCTTGCGGGGAGGGCGGGGTATAAATTTAATTCAACAGCAACAGCAACCACCACCACTCCCACCACGTGTTACTGGGTGCCAATAAACAGATTTTTATCCAACTCCCTGGACTCCGACTGTGTGTTTCACATCCGACCCCGGGAGCACACGGGGCACAGATTTGTGCATCACTTGGGTAATCTTACTGTTGCCAGTTTCTTCTGGTGGCTACTTGTGTCGGGAGAAGGATAGACTATTGAGAGTGGAGAAAGATGCATGATAAGAGATGGTAGTCATTTTTGGAGGAACATTTAGAGAGAGGCTATATTACTGTTCTAATTTTTGTTGTGAAATGCCTTAAATAATTCTCTGGGTTGAAAGATGGGATAAAAATTGGGGGCAGGTTGTATCCTTAGTACAATCCTATGTTCTGCTGTGCTGTGAATATAGCATTTGGTAGTTAGAAATGTTTCCCAGTGTATTAATTATTAAAATTCCACTGGTATTTAAGTCCTCTTATTATCAAGAAGATCTCAGATCACTACTCTGTTTTCGCTGTGGTCTCTTAAGGCAGTCATTAATTTTTCTCTGTTAAAAGCGTTTCCAAATGTCTGAGCTCAGTTTAGTTTAATGTGGTTATACCTTTAACTTCTAGACTTGCATAGCATCAGGTTGTGTTCCAACAGTGTTTACTTTCAACGAGAGTGAATTTGATGTTACAGTGTAGGTTTTTTGTTCCTTTGTTCTATTGTTTACTATTGTAATATTTGGAATGGAAATCTTCCAAGTACTAAAGTGAGTCACTGTTCCATGACACAGATTATTCTCAGCTCTGATATAGTGATTAGAGGTAGGAGTGCTGTAGTGAATAGGAGCATGCGGCCAAACAACTCTCAGAGGAAAAATTAGAAGCTGATTTGTACTTAAAATGTAAAAGGAATTCGCAATATTGAACATAGATCAGCAGATAATGTATGACACCTGAGCATGAAACATCATACCCCCCAAAAGAATGTTAATTTCTGGTCTGGTGCATGTTTGGATAGTTCGTTCTGGCCAGTTTGTCTTAATGATTGAAGGTAAGAATATAAAACATTTTTGAAAAAGTAAACAGCAATTAAAATACTTTGTTGTTGTTGTTCAGTCACACAGTCGAGTCCGACTCTCCGCGACCCCATGGACCACATCAGGCCAGCCATCCTGTCCTCTGTTGTCCTCCGGAGTTTGCTGTCTAACCATCTCATCCTTTGCCGTCCCCTTCTTCTTTTACCTTCAGTCTTTCCCAGCATCAGGGCCTTTTCCAGTGAGTGCTCCCTTCTCATATGGTGGCCAAAGTATTTGAGCTTCAGCTTCAGTATCTGGCATTCCAGGGAACAGTCAGGGTTGATTTCCTTTAGGATTGACTGATTTGATCTCCTTGCAGTCCAAGGGATACTAAATACAACACCCATTTAAAATCTGCCTCTAAATATGGAATCTCTCCTTATATATAATTCAGTATGAACATTCTATATTGAACATTCTAAATTTCACATCCTTAGTGTTAGGCCGGAAGGAATGCCACTCAGAGGACACTGGCTGGGTTGACTGGCTGCTTTGTGCAGTCCCGCCCAGCGTTCCAAGGTCATTTGCATATGGAAGCTGATTGGACCTCACTCCATTCCACACCTCAAACTCACCACCCCCCCGCAAGGCAGTTGGAATTTTCAGTTAGGGATGAAGCCTGCTGAGGGTGGGGTCTGAGGAGGAGGAGGAAGAGGGGGACCTCAGACAAATACAATGCCATACTGCCCACACTCCAGACAAGCTGTTGCCAGTCTCCAGGTGACAGCTGGAGAGATCTTACAGCTTTGGTGCTAATTCAAAGTGTTGCAATTTATTGACAGAGTAGTGTTTTGGAAAATCTTTAGGAATTGTTTGGTGCATTTACGATGGGGCTCCTGGGGAACTATTGTTGCCAATCTTGGCCCAGCAGCCATCAAACCATTCTCTTCAACCCCCTGCTGTGCAGCTGACTTTCCCCTAGGGTTGCCAATCTCCAGGTGGGACCTGGAGATCTCCCACTGCTACAAATGATCTCCAGATGACAGAGATCAGTTCCCCTAGAGAAAATGACTGCTTTAGGAGGGTAGACCCTATGACATTATACCTGCTGAGTCCTTCCGCCCCCCCCCCCGCCCAACGCTGCCCTCTACAGAATCCACCCCCCAAACCTCCAGGTATTTCCCTCCTTAGAGCTGGCAACCCTACATTCCCCTCAGTGCCTGTTGGGAGTGGGTGGGGGGGGAGGGGAAGGGAGTGGGCGACCGGAGGCTTCTTATAAGGCATATTGCAAGGAAAAAAAATGAAATGCAGTAAATGAAGCCAAACCTTCTTTGATATGGGGTAGCAGCAATGTTATTGATGCCCAAATTCCTGTGAGTTTGGTTTGTGTTCTGATCTCCAGTTGTGATTATGTATCCAGTTTATTGATGATCAGATTGATTATTTGCTAGCCCGCTTGTGGCTGTTCACTTGGTGGCCGCACACCTAACATAACAGCATGCACAGTCCACTTTCATGCATTGTTTGTTGCCTCATTAATTTGATGGAGCTCTCATTGATGCCTCACAAGCTTATGTCTTTGCTAAGCAAACTAACCACAGATTTACATCTATCACAAGGTATAATATGCTGGAAAATGAATTTGATTTAAAGGGAATACTTTTCTTTGTTCTTGTTGATTTTATAAAATCATAGAGTTGGAAAGGATCTCCAGGGTCATCTAGTCCAACCTCCTGCATAATGCAGGAACTTCACAACTACCTCCCCTCCACACCCCCAGTGACCCCTGCTCCATGCCCAGAAGATGGCAAAACAAACAAACAGAGTCCCTCCAGGGACTCCCTCCTTCCAAACTGGCCTGGAAAAATTTTCTTCCTGACCCTAAAGTGGCGATCAGCATTTCCCTGGACTTGTAAGAAAGGGCCATGAGAACTAAGCATTGATGCAACCCTTCCTGCCCTCCCTTCTCGTGATCTGCCTAAATTCACAGAATCAGCATTGCTGTCAGATGGCCATCTAGCCTGTTTAAAAACCTCCAAAGACGGAGAGCCCACCACCTCCCAAGGAAGCCTGTGCCACTGAGGAACCACTCTAACTGTCAGGAAGTTCTTCCTAATGTTTAGCTGAAAACTCTTTTGATTTAATCTCAACCCGTTGGTCCTGGTCTGACCTTCTGGGGCAACAGAAAACACCTCCACACCATCCTTTATATGACAGCTCTTCAAATACTTGAAGATGGTTATCATATTTCCTCTTACTTGTCTCCTCTCCAATCTAAACATCCCCAGCTCCTTCAACCTTTCCTCATAGGACTTGTTCTCGAGACCCCTCACCATCTTTGTTGCCCTCCTCTGGACTCATTCCAGCTTGTTTATATCCTACTTAAATTGTGGTGCCCAAAACTGAACACAGTACTCTAGGTGAGGTCTAACCAGAGAAGAGTAAAGCAATACTATAACTTTGCATGATCTGGACACTCTACTTCTGTTGATACAGCCGAAAATGGCATTTGCTTTTTTAGCTACTGCATCACACTGATGACTCATGTTTAGTGTATGGTCTACTAAGACCCCTAGATCTTTTTCGCACATACTACTGCCAAGACAAGTCTCCCCCATCCTATAATTATATGTATTTGATATTTCCTACCTCAATGCAGATCTTCCCATTTATCCCCATTGAAAATCATGTTATTTGTTTTAGCCCGGTTTTTCAGCCTGTCAAGATTATCCTGTATCCTGACTTTGTCTTCTACTATATTTGTTACCCCTCTCAATTTAGTGTCATCTGCACATTTAATAAGCATCCCCAATTTTCCTTCATGGGGTGCCAACTGCCAGCACTCGATGGCATGCTGCTAACACTGACTTCAATCATCAAGAGTCCAGGTGTGCTCCTGGACTTCTCTTTATCAGTTGAGGTCCCAGTTGCAAATGTTGCCAGGCTGACGTTCTTCAAAATTCACCAGTTCAGGCAGCTAGCCCCCTTTCTCCTTAGCTCTGACTTTGCCACAGTGATCCATGCAACAGTCATCTCAAGGCTGGATTACAGTAACTCACTC